>NW_025110011.1:1162329-1225110 GCF_011392965.1 Frieseomelitta varia | reverse complement strand
CATCTGCTAGCCGCTAATATAAATAAAATAAAATAAAAAACTAATAAAAAAGCTAATAAAAATAAATAAAGTGTACGTGTACAAGCGCCGTCAAATTTACTATACAGCTTTATGAAAACATTTAATCATTGTCTCCTTTTCCTTTTCTAATATATTACTATCTTATTGACCGGTATTATATCGGATTCATACCGGTATTATACCGAAACACATCTACCGACTTAACATCGTTATACCGGTATTCGCAATAATTTCGGTTTCATCAAACCGGTATCGAATAGTAACCTAAAAATACCGGTATTTTTCCGGTATCCGTAGTACCGATTCGATCTCTGCTTTCAGATTCCTGCGATTTTTCTCGTAATTGGTTTCTGCTCGTCGAACGTTGCTGTCGAGGCGAACGGCGACCAGGCAGACAACGACACCGTCTCGAAGAGATCCGAGTCAACGGGGGAGGAACAATCGGATCTGCCGATTTTGCCGCCGATAATTCTGTTGGACTTCGGCAACAATACGGAAGACGAAAACGTCACGTCCGAGGAGAAGTCGAAGCGCACGGTGAACGGCGGTCTAGGTTACGGCCTCGACGGGAACACCGTGCAAATACCGAGAAAGTACAACTATTATTTCCCAGCTGGGAAATCGGGGACGACGGTGAGCATCGAGGAATCGATCAGCCCTTTCCTGCCGAAGACGATAATCGAGAGGGTGCTGCCCGGCAATCAAAAGGGTCATTTCGCCGATATTAACGGCCCGGGTCAAACGGATCCCCGACATTTGAATTTCGATCAGTCCGCGAGATCTCAGCCCGTGTTCGGTTTACGAACGCGGCCGCAAAAGACCGTAGGAAGTTCCAGTTCCGAATCGTACCAAAACTTCTTCGCAACGGCGAAACCGCCAGCCAGCTCATTCGCAATTCAAAATCCGGGATATAGGAGCAATAATTTCCCAACTACGACACAATCACCTTTGGCAGCTAGCGTCACAGAGACGCTCAGATACGTAACTCCAACGCCGGCCAACTTCGCAAATCCGCAGAGCGGTTCGTTAAACTACGTTACTGCGGATCCCTTCCCCCATAACGGGAACGGTGAAACTCACACAAGCCAGCGGCAGAATATTCAATCCAATATCAATTCCCACCGTTTCGGCTCCGTTTCTCAGAGTGTCGAGTCCACCACCGCCACTCCGTTGAACTACGATCCTCCTCATTTCCGTAGCGCCGGCTCGCCATTGTCGAACACCAGCCCGAGGTACACCGTGGAAAATGGTATTCGCTACGAGAACAAAATCTTTTGGAAATATCCGGACGGCAGGGTGTCCGACGTTCCGCCTGCTACCTACGTCGAGTATCAGCGACCGTCGTCGACGCAGCAACACGCAAAATCTCAGGACCCTCGTCCGATTTACGAGGGCAGTTCCACGGAGAACGGCGTCCTCTCGCAGGGACCGTTGCAATTCCCTACGGTGTCCGAGCAGACCGGAGGAGAGGCAAACACGTTCGTTTCCGCGGAATCCTTCTCCGCGAGCTTGCCGCAGCAACAAGTGTACCGGCTCGGTTATCAGAATTTAGTGAATCAGAGACAGCACGTAAACTTGCAACAGCGGCAACCAACTTCCTATTCTTTCGCCTCCGTTTCCTCGGAGAGAGGGAAGCCCAGTCCGATCGGATCCAACGTCAACTACGGCTCTCGTTATCGGCAAACCTCGTCGAGGTACATGGTGAACAGTCCAAATCCGGAGTACACGACGGAGCCAACCATTAACAGCACCGCGTCTCTCAATTCCATCTCCACCTCGTCGACTGTACGTCCGTCGTCTCGAACCAAGTACGATCCGAAAATACGCGACTATCTGGACACGATACTCGGCGAAAACGGAGAATCGGCGAAACAGAGTTTCAGCGGCAACAGCGACTTGAACAGTTACTCGAACCTTCAGTACTCGGATCTATTGAACTACAACCCGTCAATCTCGGAATATGTTAGAAACCCTTCGTCCATTTTAAACGTTCGGCCAACTTTCGTGCAAGCTGGGAATTCCTTGATACCGGTTATTATACTCAGAGTGGATGGTGCTTCTCCCATTCAAACGAAGGACACGCAGAACGTTAATCTGAAGGCTCTGCTTCAGCAGTACTTGATTCAGTACGCCAAGAGCATTCAACAATTGGCGCAACCGTCTACGTACAATCTCGGAACGGAATCCTTTCCGAGACGTTCCGCGACCGGGTCCGACAAAAGTCCCATATTGGATTTAATCCGATTGGCCGAAGGCGATGAACGCGAGCCGCCCAGCTATCATTCCAATTCGTACGTCGGCAAGTCGAGTTACGAAACGAGTAACGTAGGCGATTCGCAGGATTTTACTAGCAGCCGTTACGTCGAACGATCGACAGGTCGGCAGAAAACGAAGAGCGTTCAAATTCTAGATAATCCGAAATACAGCACCGCCTACAAAGTTAATAAATGAGCGTCTCGGTTATTAATCATTTGCGCTGGAATTTCTTGCCCCAAAATTGCAATATTTCCTCAGTTTTAAAGTACATTTAAGTATAACCCCAGGCAAAACAAATAATAAATTTATCACTTCTTAATCATTTTTTATCCAGCAATGTACCGACGAGTTTATAAAGAATTGTATACGGCTTGGTCGCTCGTTATGGTCCGCGCAATCGGTTGCCAGCGCAAGTGGTTAAAGCGAGACATTTGGCACATCTACTGTTGCATCGTTCTTCGAGACGCTTTGTGCCATTGAACCTGGAAAGTATGTTATGATTTAACGGATTAATACTCGGTAGTATTTAATATGGGATTGTGCAATAAAGTTTCGCTATATGTACATACATTGTACCTGGACGAATGCTTCTTTGAAAGCTGCAGAATAAATTTCTGGACTTTGAAGAGTTAGTCGTGCTCAAGGCAGACCGTTGCTTTGAAATTCTACCTGTTGTCGACCAAATTTTTCACTTCAAGAAGGTACCTTATAAAGTTAGCTCTTAAGGATCTGGTATGAAGCAGTACATTTATACTATTGTATATATGTATGTTTGTCTACTTAAATAAAGTTTGTACGTAAGCGAACGAGTCTTGCATTCTCTCTGAATTTGTTTGAATGAGATTATTAACGCACGATATCACGGTGTATAACATTTGAAAAAGTCATATATATATTTTTTTTAAATAAAATAAAATTAATAAAAGTTTGTTTACACGAATTTGTCGGGAAACAAGTAATTCACGCACAGAGTGTTTAAAAAGAGGAGTTGATTTTTTTGCAATTGCTTTCAAGGCATATATTGATCAGACATTTTTTGCATCCTTTGTTGATTACCTTCACGCCTTTCAAATATCGAACCTTCTTTTTTTAACACTCTGGTCTACTGATTCTCTCCTCTATAATAAAACTTCAAGTTCAAATATAATAGTAGAATTTATTTATGTGAAAGCCATTTATATGAACAAAATTTTTAATGGTGCCTAATTACCTGAACTCCAGCTGAACTCTTGCTATATGAACTACCATCGTGCGTCAATCCATTTATATAAATGTATATTTACAAAATGTTTCGTGAAGTCCTCTTATATAAATGCGAACTCCGATTAATTAAACGAAAAAATGACAGATAGCGAGGAACAACCTGATTATATTGGTCTTGTACTCTTGTTCTCAATTCATATAAACAAAGTTTTACTCTAACAAGTAGATTTAATCAATAAAAGTTCATTTAATCGAGTATTGATTAAAATTTGTTTCAAATAAATGGGGTATTGTATATAATACGTTCTTGCTATATACAGGTATTTCATCTTATTCATTTGACATTTTAATTATTTTCAATATTACAAAAAAAAAAGATAAATATTGTGCATAATTTTTCTTGACAAAATCATACTTTTCGAGGTTTCAATATTATCGTCGTATTTTTAATCATGATATATTTCTTTCCATATTATTTTAGTCGAGAAAATGAGTTTCAACCATGTTTGATGTGTCTATCTTTTTTTAACCTGGTATGACAGATATGTGTGATGTATAATTTTCTTCTTTTTGTTTCAAATTTTTATTTTACAAGAAATATTAAAATTGTGGAAATTGTGTATGAAGTTCTCCCCATCGCGCAAGAATTTTTTTTTCATAAAAAGTAAAGATTCTGCTGCAGAAAACACGTAAGAAAACATTTTACATACATACGTACACTGTCATTTCTTCAGCTATGATCGAGAATGTAACCTCATGTATCACACTTTATGTATCGTTTCCGAAAATATGTATTTTAAAGCTAAGGGACACATTAAACATCTAAGGAATATTTCATTTATAAAAGAAATATGAAAATCTTCAATTGATCGTTTTCCTCCAAATTGCCATGATTTTTTTTTTTTTTTTTATATCAGATCGTCTGAAAATCAATGCATAATACATATCCAAAATGCATGTTCCTTTGGCTACTATAGTATGAAAAGAAAAATATGTCATCACTGAAAACTCGAAAAGAAATAATTTCATTTGAAAAAAATCATTTTTTAAACTACGTAACATTGTCGTCCTGACTTTTTTGTATTAGCAAAATAAATTTTTGTAATAGCGTTGAAATACTTTTTAAAAGAAAATATGAATTTGCTACTGTTATTCAAACATGATGTCACACAATACTTTCGTTAATCAATTGATAGTTGAATTGCTGACTAAAGCGAAAAGTGTATGTTTCGTTTAGCATTAATTTGAATAAATAAAAGGTTTAAACATGGACAGTATTTATACCTAAATGGAATAGACATGTTACAAAATTAGTAAACATAAACATTATAAGATAATATTTGATTTATTAAAGAATCTTACTTAATTTATTAAAGAACCCTAGTATGCGAAGAAGAAGAACAAAAGACGACGATGCGAAATAACAGATTGTAAAGTATAGGCTATTCGATGAATTGTTTCCAATTTCAAAGGTAAGTTGCTGCAGAAGTGAATGTTAGAACTAAAAATGTTAGACGTGTTCTATAATAAAGAGAAAATATTGAACGGCAGAAGTCATAGTAATGACAATTTTCAGTGTGAAAGTATAAGGTTGTCGTTTGCAATTTTTGCTCGTGAAAAGTGGAAAAATATTATCTTTTCAAATGATATTTAATCTAAATGAACGTGAATTTCTACTCTCATGATTTGGAAAAATAATAGTTATTATTAAATTATTTTCATGCGAAAGGAAGAACGGCTATTGGGTATCGCAGAGAGATCGATATACAGCTGCTTTGTGGATTTTAAAACGTACATTTTATCGATTCATAATTAATTAAAAAAATACGCAGCAATATAAATAAAATATTTTTTGGGTCAAAAAATATCTATTATTGATTAACCAGCATGCTTTTTTTTGACGTAAATGTAAATAGAAAATATTCGGGCAGAATTTATAAAAAGAATATGTATAGGAAGTACGAAATGTCAGATTTTTAATGACTGAAAATGCTGCATTTTGAAAGAATGGAATCCAATATCATAATTTATTATATAAACTATTTTTTAAAGACGATGAATTATTAAAAAAGATGATTTACAAAATATTAAGAACAATATATATATTTTTTAAATATATTTGTTATAATTAATTAAAAATTATTTTTTTTTTTTGCTTCGTTTCTAATATATGTATGATATACAATACCACAGAAATGATTAACATTATTACAAGTTCAATAAGAAATTAAATTTATTCCGAATAATAATAAATTAATCCTCAATTATAATGCAGAAACATAATTTTGTAGAAAATGGACATTCACTGTCATATTTTATTGACAGATCATATAAATTATTTCTAAAGATGATGAATTCGTTAAAAATACGATGAGTTACAAGATATTAAGGACAATACATCTTTCTTGTTTAATATTTGTTGTAATTAATTAAAAACGTTTCGCTACCTTTCTCTCCTAATTATTTTATTCTGTTTCGAATAATACATAAGTATTTTAACAAATCATTAACGTTATTACAAATTTGATAAAGAATTAAATTTATTTCGAATTAATTAATTTTCAATTAATTAAAATGTTGAAATGGACGATTATATGAAACTAATAATTTTATTCAATCCTGTATTTCCATCCTCGTTGCTTGGATAATGTGTTCTAAGTTTTCTTACTTTCAATTTTCCTTTTACTATCTCCCCCCCTTCCCCAAGTCTCTAAGTAAAAAATTTTCGACACTTTTTGATTATTCCGATTAGCGACATTTTATTATCTCCTAAACTCTGCAACCAATTAATTTAGAAAACTCGAAGGAAAATAAAATTCCGCGTGAAATTTCTAATGTATTCTTCGTACGTTTCACGGTTTATTTGGAGTCAAGTGCATAAACTAAGGAACGTGCGTTTGAATAAACACCGTCGTAGAATACTACATGCTACGCAACGTTGGCGTCGATATCAGCATCGATATTGTTTCGAAGCGTAGAGCAAATCTTAATCGTTCAGAGCGTTAGGATAATTTTCCTCTCGTCAGAAGAACGGACAAAAGAGGAGAGGAAGCCAATTAGCATTAATTATTCGTTAAGTGCAGACGAACAAACTGAAGCTGCGATGATCGTAGGGCGCAGATAATTCCACGTTTTCACAATGAAAGGCAACGATAATATCACCGTACACATCGGAGCACGGCAATTAGACACAAGGCATTAAACTGTAGCGATTGCCAGCGCGGTTTTACACAGCGGAGAGTGCTCGAGCGTACGTAGTATCATCGTGGCACACAGACGCTAACCATTGTTTCTAATGTGTGAGACTGGTTGCATCGGGAGGAGTGAGCGCGCTGCGCATAATGCGTGTGTTTTAGAGCGCATAAAACGCAGCCGGGAAACTACTGACCGTACAAGGTGAATCTTTTATACTTTGTGCAATGTCTCTAATTGCATTTTCTTCATACCTCGATGGCATCGATTCTGTTAAAAAAAAAAAAAAGAAAAACAAAGTTCGAAGTTCATTGGCTTTCCGAATCTACTTTCGGCTTGCCTCGAACGACGAAACGTAAAAGAAAAGAACGTATAGAAAAAGTGTAAGAAAAGCCATCGTGTTGCAATTAATTGCCCGAAATATTTATTAAATATTTAAATAAATAAATAATTGTAATGCCAAAAGATATTTAAGTAAATAAATAATTGTAGTATTAAAAAAAAAAACATTTGAGTAAGTAAATAATTGTCATTTCTTCTTGTAGCAAATCTGCGTGGCTTACGCGATAGCGGACAAGCGATCGCATCCTGCGCTCGTCACGGACAAAAATTTCACAGCGATGCTTCGCGTGTCGCGAATGAAAGTATCCTCCGGCTGGTGGACTATACGATAATATTTAGAACGATATTTTTCACTTGGCTGCCAGAGTGTATAAAGAAAATCGCGTGTCTACTATGTGGCTCAGTTCTCGCGCGAAGGTCCAGCTCGCAAGGTCTTTCGGATTATACAATAGAAACTCGGAGAAGAGTCCGCGGCTGCGATCAATGTGTTCAACGGAAAGCTCGGTGACGCTCGATCCATCTTAATCGTGGTTTCTGTTCTAGAGGGTAAACGGGTGATTCTGCTTCGGCTGAGAAAATGTTCTTTTATCTAGTAAGTACGTGACGTCAGACTTTCGACGAAAAGTGTCGATCCGTTATTGTGCGAGTTGTGACGATCGTAGCACGAGTGTTACTCCCTTAAACGTTGGGGGTATTAAATGTTAAACGGACGACGAAAGAACTTGCGTCCCTGTTCTACGTTAAGTTGTAAATCTTGATGTCTCGTTTCATCGTCTTTCGGTTTCACAGAACGGATGAAAAATTGTCAGGAAATTCGCGAAGCAGGATCCAGCGCTGCTACGTATTTATAATTAAAAATGCCAATAAAAGTTTATAGAGTGTATCTAACGCACGCGGATCAGTGTAATTGGAGCACTTTCTTTCTTCATATTTCGACGCCGATGGTTTCCCTAATTTGTCTCGCATACGTGTCGGCCAATTAAAGGAAAGATCTTACTTTCTTTCACTTAGGCGACTGAAACCTGGTATTGGTGTGTTTAGTGTGTTCGGAAAGTAGGACGAAAAATCGCTACAATAGTTAACATCGATTAACATCATTCTTTGGCGATTAAAGACTAATTTTATTCTGCCCGCCGTGATTGTTTCGCTTTACATTCCAATTATTTTATTCGAACGTGAAACGGAAACGTTCCGCTATAAGTTTAATTATTACCTGTTACCTAGGTCTAAAATCCTTCTTTTCTCTCTGTCGTTCTTCTTTTCATCGTTCTCCAAATTTCCAGGGTACCCGATCGAGTCATTTAGTTTCTGCAAGTCGGCGAGAAAGTTCTTTAGGATCTGCTTCCGTGCACATTCAGTCCTTCAGACTGTCACACACTACACACGCATGCCTCTCTCGCATTTTACTTTTCTATTCTGCTTCTCCTTTTTTTCTAGGTCAGCCCCCTCGACTGCCTCGCTTATTTTCACCGATAAAGTCCCGTCCAGTTTCGGCAGTTACCTTAAATTCCCAATAATCGGGGCGCTTTCTTCCTCCGACGACGCACTGGCTTTCCTTAAACGAGTTAGCGTCTCGCTAAACGCTCTCGATAAATCAATTTGATACGCTTGCCCGAGCCACGCTCGCGCTCGATCTAATCCGATCGATACGGCGATACGAAACGCAGACGGCGACAACTTTATATATATATAGACGCTAGTTGGATTACGATCGAGTTTCTATTCGATTATTCATACACGGTCTGATCGAATTTACGGCCAAATACGAGGAAATTTAATTATGTAATAAATGGAAATAGCTGTTTGCTTCCGATTGTTAATAAGTTTGTATTCGGTGCAGGTTATACTCTTATCTAGCTGGCCGCACGTAATAGGAACAGGAAACACGGACCCACGGGATGAGGTGGCGTTCGATCAGATTGCAACTGCGTCGGAGAACGTGAGGCGAAATGCGGAGAAACCTGAACAGAAGCGGGAGTTTCGAGATCAATTGATAACGTCGATGATCGATACCACCGTGCACTACGAAAATTCAAATGGGTTCGTACCCATGTTAATGTCCTCGTCGCCGTTAGCCCCGACGTCCTCGGAAGAAAAGAAACAACCAGCTAACGGCACTTGGAACAACTCTTTGTACCAGCGGGGAAATTCGAGCAAGACCGACGACAACGACAGGCAGACGAGTCGACAAGAAACGGACGATCTCGAGAACGATCCTCTTTATTCCACGGAGGCGAGAATATTCTTCAATTTCCCGAACCTGAACGCGAATCGTCGATCCTTCGAGCATCAAGGGAGTCAGAATGAATTCGACTTGCTCAAGGTAACAAACGGCACGCCAGTGATAGCCGCTTATTCAAATTTGTACGAGGAAGAGCCGAGCGTCGGCGAGAATGAAGAGAAAAATCCGCGATCCTCGCCGAAACGCAAAGTCCACGGGAAAGGACAAAGAACGGAGAACTACGGGACAGCTGTATCGGAAAGCAACGCCGGTAGCCCGTACGGCTATTATTACTCTCACGATTCAGCGAAGGATAAAGAAAAGAAGAGCAACGATGGGGAGAAAGTGGTGAGCAATTATCAACAGCAGGACGCTCTGAGTTATGGCAGTCACGGGCAGAGCGCAAGTGGACAAATTGGGCCGACCGCGTCGTCCTTCTCAAGGCTGAACGACGAGGTCAGTGTCTTTCTGAAGACAAAGAGTTCGCCTCAAGTTGCGAACAACAACCATAGATTCTCCCGACCCGTGGTGGTCGCCGAGCCAAGTTACAAATTCGATCAGTCGTCGAGAGTGTCCGATTTCGACGCCGACGACTACCAAACCTCGAGGTTGATCGATTCGGCGAGCTCCGAGGTGCATCGTTACATGGTGAACGACAGGGACGGTAAATTTCGAAGCGACGAGAGTTCGAGGGACGTGTCGGAGGACGATTACACGGACGAGTACACGGAGAGGCCCAGACGAGTGCAGAAGAACAGAAGACGGCCAAACAACAGCTCGAAGAGGCTGCCGAAGGAGCATCGAGGGAACGTCGACGACAGCTTGGAGCACGAGAGCCAAGGTAAAAGGCATCACTCGTCGACGAGGACGAAGTCGCATCGGCAAAGATTGAGGGGCAATTCGTGGACGGAGGATCGAGATAACAGTTACGAAGACGCGAGCCGATTGAAGTCGCAAAGCTCGAAATTCAAGCCGAGCAACAGCTGGAACCAGATATCGCCGAATCTCGAGATTTCGCACTCGAGCGGCGTTGAAATCGGGCAGCTCGAGAAGCCGAAGCTCATCGTCCCGGTGAAAGTCAACTTGGTGCCGGTAACGAATTTCGATCACGCAACAGCGATCGGCAACAGCCAAGGATTCGACGTTTCCAACGCGATTCTGCGGAACATCGTCTCGGCCACGCCGCTCACCACGGTAAGCACGTCCGCGCCTGAGATGAACACCGTCGAGAATGCGATCGGTAACGACGGTAGAATTGTGTCGACGCCCTTGCCGGACATTATCGTTGGCCAGAACAACCTGCACAATTCGATGCACGCGTTTCCCCCGTCGGCGAACGAACAGACCAGATTCCCGACGAATCTCAACCCGCAATACGTGTCGAGCACAGTCGCGCCAGTTTTTGCCGTCACTCCGAGCTTGAGCCCCAACTTGCAGAGCGTGTCGGTTCAAGACGCTCACGGCACCGCTACGTCTCGACCGGCGATCGTCACTGCATCGAATCAAGTGTCGTCCAGCCATGTGCCGCAGCTAATACTCCCGCAACCGACCTTCCAGACGATCTCGACGTTGATGCAGACGCCGGTCATCAGCCCGGATTACATTCAAGTGAATCCTCACGGGATGCATGGCCAGAATCCTATCGGTCATGGTAATTTGCAGGTGCAACCGCTACCGACGATGTCCACGATCACACCGACACCGCAGACCATACCCGTTACGAACATCAACCTGATAACATCCGAGTCGCAAAACAAGAAGACGTTGCTCCCCGGTTCGAGCACGAATTTCTTAGCCTCGGCAAGTCTCGCGGTCGGCCACGACGATCCGAGGCAAACGTCTAACGGTAACTCTTATTATTTGCAGAACTCGAACGCTGCCGACGATATTAATAATAGGCCGCAGGTACAGGGCGGTCTTTACCAACAAACGTTGAGGAACGTTAACATCGCCGCACCGAAAACGAGAACCTACTTGCAAACGACGCATTTACTGCCAGCGGTTTTCAACTCCGTGCCAACGTTCACTACGTTATCGGCAAACAACGCTCCGCAAATGTTCTCCGAACAGCAGAACGTTCAGGGAACGAACCTTGTGCTGCAACAGCCTCGGGAACAAGGTCAGCAATACGCTAGGCAAAACACTGGTTCCGATGGTGGCGCGTCGTCAACGTTGAAAAACGTCAAGCTGCCGTCGCTCGTGTATCAGATGATCGATAGCACGGCGAGTCACAGTGCCGGTAATATCAACACCGTGAACGCGTTGTCGCCAGGTGTTTCAGGTGTCGTCGGGAACGCGCATTTGCCACACATCGGCACGAGAAACGTAGAGATCGTCAATCCGAGTATCAAGCCCAGCCCGACAGACACCACGATCGTGAATCCCTACGAGTCGATGCATTATCCGGCTGCAGTTTTAACCACGTCGATTCCAATGTTCGCCACAACCAGCTTCGTTACAGCGAAACCGACCGTATTGTCGCCGACCGTCGGACCTACGAACATACAGAATGTGCTGAACGCAATGACAATGGATAATCAAGCAACCATCAACGATCTGAATGCGTATCAGTCTCAAGACAGGCCAGCGTTCAATCCCATTAATTTTGTCCCGAATATAGACGTCGTGAAAAATCAAAGCGCGTTGAACAGCAAACTGCACGCCAGTGAACCCCTACAACCGAGTCTGAGCCTAGTACCGCTGTTGCCCGGCGGCAATTTCTTCAAACCTTCGTTCTCCGCGCAAAGCGAGCTGCTGGTGAAGCCGAAGTTAGCCTCGGACCTGGAGACATACGCGGAGCAAATGTTCAAAGAGTCGCTGAAGACCATTTACAATTCGCAGAAGTGGAACAACGACCGGCGACCTGGCAGCAATCGCCACAACGTCACCGACTTGTCGGACATCGCGAAATTGAAGAACGAGCTGCAACGATTGAAGGCGTCGTTGTACGACTCGAAGCGGAACAAAGAACAGCTGGACGCGCATCACAGCGAGACGAAGATACGAACGAGCGAGTTACCGAGCAAGAAACCGGACGAGCTGATCGCCGCGTTGGAGCAAATGCTGAAGACGAACAAGAACCCATCGGATTCATTGCACGCGTTTCAAGGGAGTAACAAACCGTACCGATATAGACCGGTCGATCAAGAAAGATACAACTTTGGATCGAACGGTGAGCTCAGAGAATCCTCGAAGCACGTCAGGGATTTCCTCACACCGCCGCATCTGAATTCCCATCGTACGAAGAATCATTTCCATAACAAACCAGGAAAGAAAAGACCGGGTCCAACCAGATTCAACAATCACAAACGCAATCATCACCATAGGCCGAGGTCACACCCAGGAAGTAATTTGTCGCAGAAATCGGGCGGCCTCGAAGCCTCCGGGTCAAATATCGATCCGGTTCACACCGACGGCTTTCCCAAGTACGAAAACACGCAGGACTCGAGGCATTTCAGGAAAGGTTCGCCGTTCGATTTACACGCCTCGGCGTCTTCGCTGTCTTACGAGAGAAACAACTTTCCTAAATCGGCCAGACACCACAAGACATTAGACGTGAAGGAGAATGCGTATAATCATCCCAAGATGCATAATTTTCTTGGTTTGTTGATGAAGAACAAGCAGTTGCCGAACGGGCAGAGGCACTACTTTCACGACAGAGATCAACTGAAGCAATTCTTCGAGGACGAAACACAACGGACGCAACAGCAATTTTACGACGATACTTTGAGGGATTATTTTTACAAATCGTCCAATGATATGATGCGTTCCAATTTGGGACAGATTGACTCCAACGGTCGGAGAACATCGTCGGAAAAGAAAGCAATTTCAGTCTGATATTGAACGAACAAGTATTCTTGCCGTGCAATGCAATTTAGACTTGTAATGCAAGTTGTCAAAATATCGTAACAAGTTATATGAAATCGAGATATATGAAAACTTGTATTGTCAAATGTTTCTAACGGCAGAAGTAAACTTTGAAACGGCATAAAGAAATGTACGTAAGACTTAGATGAATAGGTATTGTGTTTCACTGATCAATCATTCACTTTTGAAATCGAGATATATGAAAACTTGTATTGTCAAATGTTTCTAACGGCAGAAGTAAACTTTGAAACGGCATAAAGAAATGTACGTAAGACTTAGATGAATAAGTATTGTGTTTCACTGATCAATCATTCACTTTTTTTTTTCTGTATCATTCATTTTTCAAATAGAGATTCTCGTCTGATTACGATCGACATTTATTGATCATTTAAATAGTATTTCATATAATATTGCAAGACTTAAAAATGTTTAAATGAATGGAGACTGAAAAGGAAATTTTAATTATTTGTTTTTAAGGTGCTAGAATTTGTTGTATATAATATATGATTACAAATGAAAGATATGAATTCATTTTATCTTTTTTTATTCAATCCAGTGTTCCTTTTACCATGACTTTGAAACTCTTGATACCATCTCTCGAAAATATTAGACGTTAATTATTTCAGCTTTCTAATCTATGCATTGACTTGCATTTTTCATTGCACCTACGTTGAATACCTATCGAAATAAATAAATTTTATTTGGGTCACGTGTTGAATTTAATTTTTTACATTTCTCATTGAATTAATCTCGAATCAATTATCGTTAATAACAAACATCTTATCTGATAAATATTTTGCATTCAGTATTATCGTGAAAATTGACCTTGAATTATTTTTACTTACCGCAAGGAATGGACAGACACAAGCATATTTTCTTTAATGACCATAGTACAATGTCTGACAAGTGACCGGATTTCTAAATTTATTTTATCAGATCGAGCAGTTACAACTTGATCGATAAAAAGATGGTAATTGTATTGTGATTGCAACAATCGTCGACTAGTCGAAAAAAATTTGCCCGTAACGTAATTGATCCTATTCTAATGTCTTTGTTTTCTTTTTTTTTTTTTTTCTTTCGAACAATTGTCGACATGCTGATTCCTTTTTCAATTTCCCGCACACGTTACGCCAGCTGTGATAGATTTGATTTATGACAGACTTCATGCATCGTTTTCAGAGTGTATATCTACTGCCATACTAGGCCCTGACTTTCACTAGAAAAGATAGTTAGGTAGCAATTAGAAAGAAACTTTTTTACGGCCCTTTCAATTTACAGCATCGCCGAGAAAAATTTGCTCGAGTAATTTCACAGCTTCAGAAATTAAAACCAATAAATATCGATTTGTTATTAATTGTACTTTCGGTAAATTTGATCATTGTACGTTGGAACGCCTTGATCTTGATTAACCATCTTAAAATATACTTAATCATGCGTAGAACATTTGACGTGTGCGTCATAGAATATCACAGAATCGGCAATTAATTGCAGAAATGAGAATACGAAAGCTTTATTAAATGAACGATACTTTGTTCTTCAAACGTTATTGGAAATATCGCGATCGCGGTGAAGGTAACAATAATTATTTGCTGCACTGCAAGCATGCAGTCGAGGAAACATAAATTAGCGAGAAGTTGGGTCGTTGACACGCCGGCTAAGCACCGACAATCAGAGAGAGTTACGGAGATTTGACTCAGTTTTTCTCGACACGCTTTTTGTTGATAGTAGAAAAGTCAAATTCACTCGACTGTCTCGCATCACTAATCCCTGAATATAAAAGATCACGAAGCCTGAGTCGCAGCCAGTTAAGAAGCTATCGTCGGTGTCTATCTGCGTCGATTAAGCTGATACCATGTTGGTACGTCTTCGGTGATCTATATCATTCACAATGATTACATTGATGATTTTCACGTCGAAAGAATCGATTGATAATTGATCGCATATGTGAAATGTGTCTAACAATAAATAGTTAATTGTGTTGCAGGTATTCTTCATTGTTTTAATCACGTCGATGCTGAATTTGGCTGTAGGAGCGGAGTACGAATTTTCAACTCCAAATTTTGTAAAACTAAAAAGGGAGATCGTCGAAACTGACCACGATCATGTTTCTCAAGATCATCAACCACATCAAAACCAGTCGACTTCACCGAAACCGGACATACGAAATGCCGAATCGACGAATCCAAAGTCCTTGTCGCACCATAAAAATACCAAAACTATGAAAGAATCTCCATTTGTTGGACGTAGCAGTCCTTTAATGTACAGCGATGTATTTAAACAATCGCCCTATGTTACTTCGCTACTGCCTATTCCTTCGTTCGAGTTCCAGAACAACAAGCGATTGTTGCCATATTCTGATCATTTATTTACTATGTCCGCTGGCTATAAAGTTACAGGTGACGATTTCGCTAGACCATTGAAACAACAAGTTGGTACACACCGTCAGCCAAAATTTATTCAGAATGCAGCAATAGGTACAGTAATCAATAGACTGCGAATGTTCATGTATTTTTGAGTTTAAAATCCTCGAGATGTACACAGTGACATACTTTATTACATTATATCTATATTTCATAAAATATATTAGTATATTAACTAACGATATATACTTTATATAATATAGTATAAAATTATATAATATTATAATATAACCCTGTTATATTATAATTATATAATATAATAAGGTATAACAAAATATATATATAAATATAAAAAATATAAAAAATATAAAAAAATTATAATATACACTTTATAATATATATATATATAATACTTTATATAATATAGTATAAAGTAGTTTGTTATATTATTATTTACATATTATTATATAATATAATAAGGTATAACAAAATATATATATATATAATTATTATAAAAAATTTATAATATACACTTTATTATATATATATATATATTATAAAGTGTATATTATAAATATTTATTATATATATAATATTTTATATAATATAGTATAAAATAGTTTGTTATATTATTATCTACATATTATTATATAATATAATAAGGTATAACAAAATATATATATATATATAAAAGATCTTTTATGATAAAATTCAATGGACAAAAGAAATTGCTATCTAAAATACATTTCCTTAATTATATTCGTGAAAATATCTGCAGTCTAGCAATCAATTATCTTAATAACGTCAGTCTTTCTAACTGGTTTTATTATTTACAGACGCAAATCTTCAAATGCCCGTATATAAGACCGTTTACTCGTTGCCGAAAGCCCCAGGATCGCAAATTTACGCGGCCATGCTTCAAAACGAGAAGGCTTCATTGCCGATTCTTCAAGTACGAAAAAGTCAAGAGCCACCTTCGTACGTATCCAGTTTGCAGAGCCAACCACTCGTTTTGAACCCTGTAGACCATCAGTTCAATTTCGCAGTCAGAGCACCGAAAGCAAACAGCGTGCAACCGAGCGCACCTTTTCTGTCGCCACTTTCCAGTTTTCAGGGTCAAGTGGTCCCAATTTCGGCCGCAGCCAACAACGCGCAATTTCCGCAATACAAAGGCGCCACGCTGGAGGTCTATCCAACTGTCAGTGGCTTTTCAACGATGGCTTATCAACCTGTCCAAACACAGCCACGGTTACATTTTCGGCACGATAACGTTCAGCCCGTGCAACCTGTTGACAATTTACGTCACTCCATGCCAGCGGAAGAAATTCGTTCCGACGTGGAGATCATTGACAAACACAAACCTCCGCCTCCGCCCAAAACCGACGACGACGACGACGACGACGACGATGTCGACGACGACAAGGATGACGCCGATGACGACGAAGGTACATATACATAACAACAAGATCATTTCCGAACCGAGATAATTTAAATTTCAACAGTGAATTCGTATCGGCAGGTTATGCACCGCCTGATAAACAATACGAAGCGAATTCGGAAGAAGAAGACGACTACAAATCTAATTCTGAAAGATACTTCAAGACACCACCGGTGCAAGGTAACTTTAAGCCTCCGACGTCGTTTCCTTTCAAGCAATACGATGAGAAATTTGGCAAATATTCAAGTCGTTATCGCGACGATGAGGTACCATTTTCCAAATACCATTACTCTTCGTCGAGCGATGACGATAGCGATGAAGAGGTACCAACTGGTAAATATAATACGGATGAGAAAAGTTTGTACAGTAAGCAAGAAGACGATGGTAATGATGATAGACACGAAAGGCAAAAGACTGAAGAAGATACGAATGATGATACGAATACGCCTAAATATAGAGAATTTGAAGCATCGTATAGAGCAAAGTCACCGAAACAAAGTAAGTATTCCTCTATAATTGAAATGAATGGAATGTAATGAACAAATGCATGAATATATGTTATTGTAGAATATATTTATTTGAAAGAAGCACCGGAAGTAGAGTATGGGTCGAGATTATCGAAAGGAAACAGGAACAACTACGAAGATTCTTCAGACCAAGCGAGTCAAGGAAATTTTAGGTATTTCAAGAATTTCCAGAATTTCAACGACGCTGAAGGGTATAGTTCTGATATTGTAACGAGTTTTATTACCTAGGACGACGCACGATGGAAAATTTGAGTATAAAGTATTTAAATGAAATATGGTAAACCTACGAAAGATTCCAATGATTTATCAAAATACATTTTCTATAGCTATCTCTCAATACACGTAATTTATCTAAAATTTTATTATGTTATTTATTTCATTATGTCTGTGTATGTATATATATATATACATATAAAACATAAATTTTTGTTGTAACTAAGATTGATAGATATTTTCTTCTTATTCGTAAGGAAATTGATTTCTTTTTTTTCATGTGAAGTGTATTGCTTACCGGAAATAAGTGTGAGACGTACGTGTACGTTACGTCTTGATAAGTTTCCCAGTATAAAAGTAATAGGTACAACGATTTCGATTTATTAATTTCCGATCGAGTAGCTAGTCTTCCGGCGACTAATTGCACAGCAATGGCGCTACGACCAATCGTCAAGCAACAATGCCTTATAATTCTCTTCAGTGGTATTCCGATTTTTGCACTTCCCTCTAATAGCCTTAATTAATTTTGTCATTACGTCGATATCGGCGAGGCGTTCTCTCCTGCGAATTCGAATCTGTATATATACTCGTTCTTCGAGTTGGAGAACTCAGTGTCATCGATGACATCGTCCACACCAATATGAAGATCGCCTACAGGGTAACAATCATTTCAAACCACGAGAGCCTTTCCTTTAAATCGTATCCGAGGTAACGCTATTCAAAAATGTTTCTTCTTTTCCTTCAGATCCTCGTTGTATTCGCTTTGGCCGGTATCGTGGAGCTGAAATCGTCATCAAAAAGGGAGAAAAAAAGCGTGACTATACTAGGACCATCTGGCTATGACTTTTTCGGAGTGGCGCCAATTTTTTCCACTGGTTCGTGGCCTCCGACCAGTTTTGGATCAGCTCTCTGGAATCCCACAGGTGTGCCAGACATTCCGTTGACGCAAGTGCAGGCTCAAGCGACGCATAACGTCGCTCTTCAGGTATAGCAGGCTAACGTACAGCCTCTTCAATCACGAGTGAGTCACACTTTTGTTCGCATCGTTGGTCTTTCGTTGATCACAGGCGTTGAGGGATCCAGTTAGTGGCACACCTAGCGTTGCGTATCCCCCGGACGTGCTGAAAACCATTCAACAGGCCAAGGAAGCAAATCAGAACGTAAATTGGGCGCAGCATAAAGTAGCAGAGGCTAAACAAGCTGCCATTGTTCAACAGAAGGTTGCTCTGGCCAAAGAAGCTGCGGCCAGGGAAGCTGCAGCGAGGTGAAACGCGCGCGTTTCTAAGCGCAAGACGCTTCTTGAAACGTGGCGGTAATCAGTTGTCAATTAATCGGCGCATTTGTCTGTTCCGATAGGTCGCAGGAGATTTCGTCAGCCGCCGAAGCCGAAGCCAGATCGAGCGCGAAACAATTGGTCGCCTTGCAACAAAGACTGGCGTCATTGAAGGACGCGGTCGCAGCTGCTCAACGGGTTGCCGCAGCAAGGGAGGCAGCTGCAGCCGCCGCCATTCAAAGAAACGCCGCTGCAACGGCTGCCGAGTTGCAGAAACAGGACGTCGACAAACAGATCAGTCAAAGCGAGCAGGAGGCAAAGGTGACAAATTGTTGATTAGTTTGCACGAACTTGAAGGAGGACAGGATCGGTGCACCGAGCTGTTGTTAATTTACAGGAGAAGGATATAATCGCCGCTAAGGAGAACGCCGTAGCGAACGCTGTACAACTTGCGGCATTGCAAAGATCAACGCATCATCCTTGGGCCCGATAAACACACTTTCCACGCGACGCAACCACGAAAGTTATCTTTCTTCTTCTATTCCCTGTTGTAGCTCCACGGTGATGGTTCGTTTCATTTTTTATTTTCGTTACAAATAAAGTTTGTTTCTCACACAATTTTTTCCGACTGATTTACCCGATTGCGTTGCGATCACCTGTACAGCGTGTCCATAAAGTCTCTTTACAATTTGAAAAATTTATTACAAAGTGGAAATTATTACAAATGAGACGTATATATTTAAGTTTTCTCTGTCATATTTAACGGAACTGGTCGTTACGTAGATCTTTCTAATTTCCATCCGGACCGTACCCTGCCAAATTCATTGTCAATGGAAGGCGTTAATTCGGTTAGAATGCTGCGTCCTTGTAGATTGTTTCGAGTTTGCCAAAATTGTATTAATTACTTTATCAGTTAATCGGTTCATTAGCTAATGTTTGTAGCTTATCGTGCATTCGACAGCTTTTATGAAACATCGCAGAAAATATAGAGAGTCCATGAAGTCTCCTTACAGTTTCAAAAATTTATTACAATGACAAATGAGGAGACAGACAAGTGGAAATTATTAAAAAATGAGACGTATATATTTAAGTTTCTTCTTTCTTATTTATAATAGCCCACTTCTATATGGGCGCCATCAAGACGGTATTCGATTTCTTACACGATACATGTTTTCCTCAGATGTTCTTGGTCGTCCACTTCTCCCTCTATCGAACACTGTCCCTGTCTCCATAAATTTATTGTGCCATACACGAATTGATGGACGTGACGGTGGATCTCTTCTATACTTATTTATTAATTCTGAAGTTTCGCTGAGTCTGCAGATTCGGTTTGGTTTCAATAAACCATGATACACACTGTGTCTCCTCTTGAGGAGTAGCCATTTTGTAAGGGGCTCATTTAACATCTTATTCATCAACAGGGTACCTGAAATGCAATGTGATGAAAACCTTGACAACCACTGAACACATAGAATAAATCTGATGAAGATATCCCATCAAATGCCTTTTGTACTAAATTTTTGAAATTGTAATGGGACTTTATGGACACACTGTACTTTGCCATATACGCAAATATATTCATTTTTACCACTGTACGTTCGCTATTTTATCATTGTACGCTTAATTTGCTTGATCAGCTCTTTATTAACCGAAAGAATCAATCTCTTGATACGTCATTGGTCATCTAACAAATATCAGTATCACATCCGTAAAAGATTATCTAACAACGCGTGATCGTGACACACTTGCCAGTCGATCGTCATGGCGGCTGCCTCGTTAAAAGCAATCGCTCCAGAGCGGCGTTGCTCCCTTTCACAAGACGCTGGTGGCGTTAAGTAGGGGTCAGGAACCTTCGTTCGAAATTCACCGGTTTCCTGAATCGGCGCGAAACAATGGTACGGCAGTTTGTCGTGCGCTCGTGGGAAGTGGTAGTGAAAGTGACGGTGATCCGCTTCACAGGAAGACAGTAACGGCAATCAAAGAAACGCAATGCCAGTGTGTAGTTACGTGCAGCGCAACGCCCAGCAGCCGACAACAGGGGAACAAACGAGTCAGATAAACTCGCTGCGTCGAATTTACCGGCGTGATTCCCTACCGGAATCCTTTCACTCGCCTCTCTTTCTTTGACCATCGGCGATACTCTCTTACGGTCTCCGCGATTCTGGTCTGGGCCTGCTCTGCTACCACGAATCAGGTGTAATTACGTGGGAAGAAAGTCGTTCGATCAAAGTCACTCTTTCTTGGCCTGGTGTCTTCCATAATCGTTCCCTGACCATTCACCTGGATAACGACCATTTCCGCCAGCGTTACAGGAACAGGACGAAAGGAATTGACCGACGTGCCCCTATTCCTCGCAATCGTCGAGGACATCTATTGTTTGGCGAATTTTACGAGACCTCCCCGTTTTTTGATGTTTTCGCAGAAAGGTTTCAAAGCATTCTTTCATTCTGATAATTATCCTCTCGCTCGGGCGAAGCTTTTGAACATGAGCTTTATCCCTTTATAGCTTATCTAGCTGTGTAGAAAGCTGGAGCGTCATACGGTATATACACGGTGTCCAGAAATTTACTAACCAGCGTTTTCTTGTACTGTTGTTGTTGTTTTTTGAGAAACGTAATGAAATTTTCTTGAACGTTGCATAATGTTTTTAGAAATGAAGATGATCTTCAGTTTTTCAAATGGACACTAGATGCTCTTTTATAAAGCGTATAAAAGCGTGTATTAAGACGAATAAAATGTACCAGGATGACTTTGAGGATCATACTTTGAGATCTGAAATGAAAGAAAAATTGTGAATATTTCGTATCATCTTATTTATTAATACGTAAAGTGATTTCGTGAAGTATCCAAACTTTTGATCTTGTGTGACCTTGAATGTCATTTCATAGTCTTTCGTATGATATAAAATTTTATTATATATGATAGATATAATAAATATATAATTATACATAAAATTGTATTATATATAATATATAACATTCCGTTTAAAAAGTTGGCGATTGTTTCTAAAAAGTTGCTTTCTAAAAGAGAAGAAAAGATGATACAAACACAAAGTAATTCAAATCATACTATTATGTTGCTTGCAAAAAAAACTATTCTACATTTTTCCTGATATTTATCGTTTAAAAAACAAACAGGTGGTATGTAAATTCGTAAACACCCTGTATGGCACAGTACTTATCAACGATTCCACCATTACCAAGGAGAACCACAATAACTGCTCTACGGGGAGATATAAGCAAGCACTTCTCCTTTCACATCGAACTGTCCAATACTTTCATCAAGGCTCTTTTTTTTCTTTTTTTTTTTTTTTAGAATCTACCGCGTTTTGCCTTTTACCTCACCCAGTTTTATTTGCTTTCCTTTCTTATTGCGTGGAAGATCGCGTTACTGTCAGTGAAACTAGCCGTAACTCGAAATTTTTTAACTATCGATGCCACGAAAGCGTTCCATCGTGTATTCGTTTCCAAAAAAAAAAAAAAAGATCAAGACGCTAACAAGTAGCTACGGATTATCAACTTTTTTCCTAACAGTTCGCAGCTGTTTCTATTTTGCACGCACTGTGAAATTTGCATGTATGCACCTTGGAAGAATCCTGGCGAAAAAATATTACCGTCAATGTCAATTTCCGTGGCGTTCGTTCCAATTTCTTTGGTAGTAGTCTCGACTTTCATACGAGAAATTCATGTGACATCGCAGAATAAGGCAAAACGGAAGAAAGAAGCCTACGAGTAGGAAAAGAAATCGATCTGAGCGCCGGATCGGTAGAGAGGATCGCGGACCTCATAGGCGTTCACCACGCTCACTACGCCGTTCTACGTTACTTAGAAAAATCTGACGACGGTGCATTCCCTCGGAATACTTCAAACAAAGGTGGTACATACGATGGTGTTATTTCAAGAGAGAGCTCGAAACTTACAGGAGCTGAGAATTCTCGATCTCGCGCACAAGACGCGCGAATGTCGATGTTTCTGCGATTTAAAGATGAAATATAATAGTGCACGTAGGAGGAAAATATCTGTTGCAACGGATGTGATTGTCATTACTAATTTCTTCCAATCGAGATCATTTGCCTTTTCGATTCCGTCACGCTACCGCGTCATGACGTGGAAAGTGAATTCTCAGATTGGAGAAGCAAGGGTGTCGAGTTGCAAGGCATATTGACGTGGACGTAAGTCTACTATTTCTTATAGTCCAGCGTTGTCTACAGTGTAGGATATGAATACGAGCATGTAAGTCCGGTTTTCGAGAGAGAGATCATCCGCGCGTCTGAAAAAGGGAGAGGGAGAAATCGTATAAAGAGGATCGGTCCAGCAACAAGCACTCGCAGTATACGTATCCGTTTCTTCATCCACTCTCCCATTAGTAGTTGAAAAATGCTTTCTTGGTCCTCTGTAAGTATCTGAAAAAAAGAGAAAAGAAAGAGGGGGGGGGGGGAAGAAAAAGGATGGATACGATCGATTTGATGGACCATACGTAGGTACGCGAACGAGAGGATCTCGAGTCTTGGGAGGCAGGAAACAGTGAATCGTGACCAAACGTTACACATCCTCTGCAAGTTCCGCCCGTAGCGCAAACAATGCCGGTGAAAAGTGAATATTGGTATTTGCGTACCTATTTTCTTCTGTACGCACCGACACGTATTTGCGACAGCTCGTAAACCCTAAAAGCTAACGACGTTCATCCCGCGCTTTATATTCATACTCCCGAAATGGAGTTACGGTCGTACTCTGTGGACATATCATCGCGAATATGTGATTCACTAGCATCAGTTGGCCGAGTTTAGAAAGTGCCGCAGCTGCGAACAATAGAATTTCGAACACGATGCCTGATTTCTCTCATCTCTACGTTGCTTGTTCGTGTTCATACTTGGTTCAGAAAATGATCAGAACCTCTCGACGACGCTCTCGCGCATTTAATTATTAACTGTTTCAGATATGGGTAACGCTCTTACTCGCGAAATTTACAGCAGCTAGTATCGAGAGTACGGGAGGTTGGCAAGGGTAAGGAAAATCACGAATCACCTTTAGTTTCGGCGTGCAATAGCAAAAGTAGAGAATTTAATGTTTAAATCGGACGTACTTTGATTGATAGAGTATCAGCGAGTAGTGACTACGGAACAGGTCACGGCGTAGAATTAGTTGGTTATGGTTCCTACGGCGATGGTGGATTTAATGGTTTGCACGGAGGACACATCCAACACCATTACGCTCCAGCCGTACCGGTGAGCCAACACGTGGAAGTTACCAAACCTGTGCCGATACCTGTCGTCAAAAACGTTGGTAAGTTTGCCTCATCAATTAAAATGTCGACGTTAATCGCTGTCGCAGATAAGCGTAGAACCATAGTCTAAAGTCTGTGCATCATGTTCGATCATTCGCCCAAGCAAAATTATAATTATACATTATAATATAACTGTAGTATATATAGTAATAATAACATATAAATATTATAAATAAATAATATTATAATAGTAATATGTAAAATATTATAGTAATATAGTATAGTATATTATAATATAATTATAGTATATATACTAATAGTAATATATAAACTATCATAGTAATATAGTTTAGTATACTGTAATTATAATATAATTATAGTATATACAGTAATATATAAATATTATAATAGTATTAAATAAAATATTATAGCAATATATTATAGTATATATGGTAATAGTAATAAATATTATAAATATAGTAATATTAATATTATAAATATAAATAGTATAAATATTATAAATATAGTAATATTAATAGTAATATAGTATAGTATATTATAATATAATTATAGTATATATAGTAATATATAAATATAATAATAGTAATATATAAAATATTATAGCAATATATTATAATATATAAATATTATAAATAAGTAATATTATAATAGTAATATATAAAATATTATAGTAATATAGTATAGTATATTATAATAAAATTATAGTATATATACTAATAGTAATATATAAACTATTATGGTAATATAGTTTAGTATACTGTAATTATAATATAATTATAGTATATATAGTAATATATAAATATTATACGTATATTATAATTATATATTATAATTTACGTTCTTATCACTCAGATTCATTCGTACAACACAATATTCGTATCATTCAAGTTCATTTGTGTTTCATAATTTACGCGAGCCGGACAAAGATCTGAATAATTAATTCGTCGCCGTAATTACTCAATTAGACTTTCTCTACGATTCTAGGAGTGCCGGTTGCTCAACCAGTGGCGATAGAAATTCCACATCCGGTCGCCATAGGGATACCGCAGCCTTATCCGGTTCACGTACCAGTTGCAAAGCCAGTTCCGATCCCCGTGGTGAAGACCGTGGCGATTCCTGTCGAGAAAAAGGTTCCATTTCCTGTGGAGAAGGTGATACCGGTCCCAGTGGAGAAACATGTGCCTATACCGGTAGAGAAACATATACCGGTACCCGTAGAAAAACCATATCCCATTCACGTGCCAGTCTACAAGCACGTGTACCATCGGGTGAAGTCGCACGGTTACGGATGGAATCGTTAGACGTTATAACATGGTGCTTTGAGGATACAAGCGTGTCTACAGATATGTTCGTAACACCAAGCGAGCGTAACTTCTGCGTGCGTATTGGCCAGTTTACGGCAAAAGATTACGATTCTCTTCCTCAAACGATCGATCGCGATACGGCTCTTCTTCGAGCGCACACATTGCACGAATCGGAGAAATCAACAGGACGTCACACAAGTATGACAGAATATCTCTGCTGTTGTTTGTATTTATGGTTCTTTTTTTTTTTTTTCTTTTTTTGTTGTCGCGTTATCGAATAAAATATTGATCTTTAATTAAACCAAGGCTTTATTCACTCTCTTTCCTCTGTAAATTGACGCTACTTGATCGATTACCATTAACCATCCATCAAAATTAAAAATAACAAGATAGTTTCCCGTTATTTCCAATGTGTAGAAAATTCTATTACCTTCTTTCGACTGAATTCGTTTAATAACTAGCTGATGTTACGTTACAATTGTCGCAGTAACAGGTAAAACGTAATCAAACTCTGAGATGAACGTATGTATTCTCCGAGTCGTCGAAATGATTATTTAACACCTGACAAGTAATCAAGAGTTGTTAATTACTGCTTCTCTGTTAATCTGAATAGATCACGAAATCCATTTTTCAAATTAAACAGACGTTGTAAGGATTTAAATGACAAGTTTTGTTATATTTCATTTACTGCTACTTAATTATCATAATTTTCTAGTTAGTAACGAACAGATAGCACTGTTCGTGATCCGAAGATGATTCGTTATGCTCCATAATTCTAATAAATTCCGAAACATGACGTAAGATAAACACGTGTATCAGATATCGCTGAATACATGATTTATGTCATTGCTTAAAACTGACATTAACATTCTTAATAAACGCAGATTTTCTCTAAGAAACATTTTAGTTTATTAATTAATATAAAGCGGATAATATGGTAATTAGTAATTCTTTTATACGTACAGGGTGTACGGAAAAATTACTAGACTTTTCAAGCACTTTTGATAGTGTAGATGTTTTCGGACGAGAATTAGTCAGTTACAAATTGTATCCTTTTTTTGATTAAAAAGCCAGAGTCACCTTGACTTCTTTCAATGGCATTATGTATTTTTGATTTAGTACCATTACAATTGATGTCAAGACGAAGCCTTAGCGGACAAAAATTGGAATTTGATTCAAAAATATTCATATAAGAAATTAGGTTTATATGTACATACATGTACATAGGTATGCATTAATGTTCGCCTTGCGCGTTAACGAAGAAATTTCCTACGTTTTAGATTAAATTGCCTTATAAATTATTCCGGTGTCGCTTTCAATAGTAACAAAATAATTACGACTGCGTTTAAAAAATTCATGTTTTGACTGATATTTACTTTGATAAATAAAAATTCTTATTTTACGGAATGAAAAGTATTTTAGTAATTTTCAATGCTACACTTTGTTGATCGTACGTGCATTACTCCTAAACATGTTATTGTTTGAAGTTTACAATATCATATATCGTTGATCTATAATATCATTCAGTTAGAATGGTATAAAAATCAAAAATATAAAATACCACTGAAAAAAGCCAAAGTGACTTTGGCTTTTTATCGAAAAAAGAATTTTATTATTGTAATTTGCAATTGAGGCAAAACTGACGAATTTTTGTCTGAAACATTTTTTGATTACATTATCCGACATGCTTAGAAACTCACAAATAGCACAAACATCTTGAATATTAAAATTATTATATTTTCAATTTTTCATTTGAGTTGTATAGGAATAGGTTTGCATAGTGGCCAAGTTAACAAAGTTGATGAAGCTGAGTTGACTAAGATGCATAGGAATAGGTTTACATAGTAGTGAGATTATTTGAACAATGTTTAACTGTTTACTATGATAGAATATATCTATGTACGTTGATATTAGTAATATATTGCACTTGTTATATAGTAATTTCTGGTTTTATTATTTATGGAGAAAAAGTAAATATTGGTGTTGACTTAATGTCTGGAAATAGATAAAACTTTATGTCCTATTTAATTTCTTATTGAATTTGAAGACAAGCTTGCTACATGTTTTTATTTCTTTATTTTTACACAATGAATTCGGTGTATGAATTTTTGGTAGCAATTTTTTTGGTAAATATTTCCAATTATATATTTATCAGTTGTTATCCAAATTTAGAAAGTGATTCATTTTTCAATTAATAGTTTGAGTAATAAAATTGATAATATTTATTAATATTTTTTACATGTAACATGTATCTATGATATTTGATTTTGATTTCATCAAATAAACATTTTTCCTCTTTACAACACATGAGGAGAAAGGACCAATGTATATTCTAGCATATTTTTTATTAAGTAACTAATTCAAACAAAAATTGCAAAATTTAAAAACTAGAAAATCTATCAACTTGCTCCGGTCTTTTCTACGACACTTGTTTCTATTTTAAAAAATTTTTTCTTTCCTATTTTTTAATTTGTTTGTTTCTCCGTTTTAAACTTTCTATTGATATTTTTTAGATTGCATGTTGTATCTTTTATCCACTCACATATATTTTTTCTTTATAATTCTTCGTTTGCAATTTCGTTTACACGTTTCATTCACATTCTACTCTTTCTTACTTGCGTATGTCTGCACGTAACAGAGCGAATCGATCTCTATGTCGCGTGTGCCATCGTGTGATGCACGCGGAACGTGTTAACTATTAGAAATTCTCGCAAGTGCGCGGGAATCGTGATACACTATGAACTCGCTAAACTTCGTGTTCCATGAAATCTGAAAAGAAAGCAGTCGTAATTACTTAATAAGAAAATTACTGAAACTCGTTAGTTGCGTTCAATTCAGAAAAAAGTTGAGAAATTGATCAACAGAATTAACGTGTTCAAAGTATCGAAATTTAAGTACAAACAAGAGACGTCTAAATAGTTTTGTCGCTTTTGAACGTATATTGACTTTTGAATGGTGGGAGCACCGTTCAGTGACAGACCGATGAAAATTGTGAATGTACGTGGACACTCACCTACGAATAGAGCAGAAAATGTCTAATTTGAACGGTGCTGGCGGACTTGCAAAAATGGCCAATACTTACGACGTGTTCGCCGGACCGATACCTGAGAAACAGCGATTTATCGCAGCGAAATGGACTAAACTACATCGCCGACAGTGAAAGGCTCGATGGTATATTAAGACGAGCAATGTGCAAAGATGTATCAGTCGCTGAAGAAACTTCTACAACTAGCAGCCAGGTGTGCAGTAACATGCGCCTAAATATGAACGAAATCGTGAGTAAAGAATTCGGAAAATTCTCGTTTCCACGCGATTCGTACGAATTTACGAATTGAACAAAGTATCTGAAAAATCCATCGACATAGCGCCTAATATGTCGCTCGTTTCTCCAGTATATTCGTTCACCGTGACTCGTTAACGATCTGAACAAAACCTTCATTTTCAACAACAGCAACAAAAATAAAAAAACTCCATGTAACATCGTTTAAAAACGAATGTTTCGTCATCACGTAAACTTTATACCTCGTTCGACGATCGGTTAATTGCAATTCTAACATTCGCGCTGGACGTTCCAACTAAATTTATTCACAAAGCAGCGATACATTCTCTTTCTGAGCGCAGTCTGTTGTCAGCCAGTCGACATTCAAATGCACATTCACTAACGTGAACTTTACCTTCGACGTAGGTGCTACTTTCTCTGGTGTCCTTGGTCGCGAGCACGCCGGTGATCGTGCACCAGGATGAAAATCAATTTTATCCTCAATTGTACGGTGGCTTCCAACCAGTTGAAAGATCCGATCAAGAAGGCCACGGGACTTCCTCGGGCGGAAGTTACGGTGGTGACTATGGTGGCAGCTACGGTGGCGGTGACTACGGTGGTGGTGGCACTGGCGGAGAATACGGTGGCAGTTATGGCGGCGGCGGCGGTGACTTTGGCGGTAGTCATGGTGGAGGCCTGGAGGAGTCCTCTGGTGGACACTTGGAGGCCGGCGGTGATCACTTCAGCTCAGACTACTCTTCTTTAGGAGGTGGATACGAGGGTGGAGACGAAAGTGGAGTTTCCCTCGACGGAGGTCACAGTGTAGTGCATAGCGTTCCCGTGTCCGAGCATGTTGAAGTAACGAAGCCCGTACCGGTTAAAGTGATCAAACATATTGGTACGATTTTTTTTTTTTTTTTTTTTAAGAATCTACGTGACATTTACTTGCAATGTACTTTATATGTATATTTTGTCGTTTAGGGGTACCGGTTCCTCAGATTTTGAAGATAGGCGTACCCCATCCAGTGCCAGTTGGTGTTCCTCAACAGTATCCGGTGGCTCATCCAGTTCCAAAATTGGTTCCTGTGCAAGTGATAAAAACCGTCGCCGTGCCTGTGGAGAAGAAGGTCCCATTCCCCGTGGAAAAGCATATCCCAGTACCAGTAGAGAAGCCGATCCCTATTACGATCGAGAAGCACGTGCCAGTGCCGGTCATCAAGCCGTATCCCATAAAGATACCCGTATACAAAACGATCTACCACCATGCGAAGAAGCATTAAACTTTAACGACTCATTATGAAATGATACCGACTGATACCGAAACGACGGTGCACACGCTTTTCCTCTGGATTCGGTTCCAAATTGAACCACGCTGATGGAATCGCATTTGTTGATTGTTGAAGCTTAATGCATAGCCAATTAATTTTATTGTTTTTATTATGTATATATGAAACATTGTTGCTGTACATTTTGTAATTTTATAAATGTTCTCGTTTGTAATTTTATAATTGTTCTCGTTTTTCAATAAAAAAGAAAGCCTTGAAAATAATATACGCACTTTCCGTTATTTGAGTGAGAAAGTTAATCTCCGCAAATTTTGAACCAATTTCCTCGCGTGTTTGTACTATCATACGTCAAACGTATGAAGAATGAAAAAAAAAAAAAAAAACAAAAAGATGAAATTGACGTAGTTGCACCTTGCAGTTAGCTGTAGTTTAGATCACGGATGAGCTTTTGCATTTTGAAAAGATACGAACAGGCATCCTTAGAGAGAAATCCAACAAGTCGAATTGAAGAAACTTTCCATTTAGGATGAATTGAACTTTTCTTTTTAGTTTTGTAGATAGTAGATAGAGACGGTCATCGTACTTCGCCGATGTATCCGATTTAACGCGCTCGAGATCATAACTTTCACTAATATTTCCGATGCACCTTTCCGTGGAAAGTGAATGTTTGCAAATGCACTAGTTCAGGATGAAAAGGAACACTTGATCAGCAAATGAAGCGTGAAGGCAAAGAAAGTCTGCCAAAATGACGGGCGAGTAATCTTTACCTAATTATTACCGCATACTTGATTAAACGAGATTTATAGGAACTAGCATGGTCATCGCTTTCTTTGATGTCAAAAACAATTGAATTTAAGATACTCGTAGAATTAAATAAACGAACATCAAACTATATATGTTTTAAAATGTATGTAACAAGGAATGCGTGAATATAATTAACCTTCCATGATTTTGTAATATACATTGTAATATTGTACATATTGGATAACAATATACTCGTATGAAACTTTTATCACATATACATCAGGTATATATATGTCGTATAGATATCCATTTATGCACACGATATTCAGTTTCGTCGTCCTGATTTTACATTTTACTTTCATGATCATTATCTGAAATCCATTAGCGTCAGCACATTTTACATATAATTAATGTATCGGGCGATTAATCGACATCAGGAAGTAGGAAGTATCCCGGTGATCCGCTGTAAAATGTGTTCGAGGTATACGTTCGACCGTGATTTGATTGCAAGTGGATATAAATGAGCGGGCAAGGAAACACGCAATCATCAAGTGAATGAATGAGACTAAGAAATCGCGTTAAAACAAGGGGATTTGAATAAAGTTGAGCATTGTCCGGTTCTAGCAAGGATGGAAATCCTGTATCACGTAATTGTTCTAGTACATACAATGTTTGGAGAAATAGAGAAACGTAACCCGATAGTGAAGGTGTCGAATAGAATTTCGCATGATAGTGGGGTTGCTTGTCCCTTGCAGAGCAGTATATAAAGTGACTACGCTAACAATTTGTCTCGAGTTGATGTTTTATTCAACAAGCACGCACGTGTACTGAACGAGGGAATATGGAAAAAATCGTACGTCAGTTCACCATGCGACATTTAAACTCATGCTAATAATCAATATTGAAAGCGTCGACTCGACAAATAAACTTCCTCGATACATCTTTCCTTTTCACAAGCTTTCTTAACATTTTTATTTTCAAGATCGTAATTTTGACGATCGTCGCCTCCTGTTGGGCCAGCGAACTGGAATTTGGCGGTTACGGGCTAACTTTGGGAGAAATCGCCGTGGACCACGAGGAGGAAGGATTTGGCCTCGGTGAATTAGGTTCAGTTGACGTTATAAATATTATTCGTATGTTTTAACACCATACGCTCGAAAAAACCGTGTTTTATTTTATCATATCAGGTGGATCAGAACACGAGATTAGTTTAGCAAGTCATGGGAAAGGCGGACATTATATACCCGTGGTGAAAACAATCGGTACGTAAACTAATGTCAACCAAGCGTAGTATTTTATACCATATTTGGCTTTATTGCAACAGGAATACCAGTCGCCAAGAAGGTTCCTCTGTTTATACCGAGTCTGCAGATTGAAAAAGTTCCACAGAATTATCCAGTCCCGGTAATCGTGAAGAAACCTGTTCCTTACCAGGTAGATGCTCTCGATCAAAATTTGACTCGCTCTCTCAGCTGATTTTCTTGACATTCAACTTGTTGAAATAACATTCGTTTGTTCTTAGGTGGAGAAACAAGTATTTACGAAGGTGGAGAAAAAGGTACCCACGCCCATCGAGAAAATCATTCCAGTGAAAATTGAGAAGCCTGTACCGTTCCACGTAGTGAAACACATTCCTGTCCCAGTGGTGAAGCCTATTCCAATTAAGATTCCAATTCACAAAACAATAGTGCACAGTCACAAGGGCCATTAAACTGTGAAATTACGTTGTTAATTGTTTTTACGTTAATCGTTAATGGCAGCGTTGGAATTGCAGCCTCTATATGTTCCATATTTACATATCTTGTCTTGTTATTCCTTTTCTTTTTTTGTATCTTGAAATGATTTATTAATAAATACAATTACATAAATTACACGTGAACTGTTCTCACTTATTTTTATACATTATCTTTCCTATTAAAACAGTGTAATTCTGATTTCGTTAATTACTTATTTTATTATTTCACTCATTTATTTATGTGTCGTATGTTTTACAGTTTGTTTCCTCGATCGTGAGAACAGATGCGGAAAAGTTGACGCGATATTATGTTAATAGAATGTTACAATTGGGGATGGAAGGCGCCGAGGAGAAAGGAGAATGTCGCACGTTCAAGACATTCGCAGCGAAAGTCATCATAATGATTGCTTTCCTCTGTCATTGACCTTTGTAAATTCGACTGTGACGGCACAGGCGGAATTCGTTGAAAAATGTACGTTCACGAGATGAAAGTGAATGTACGAAATTCTCAAATGTAAAACGATCAAGTGTTATCGAAAAGCGAAGAAGCAAATTCAAAGTCCACTTTCATTCCCCATTTTTTTCGTATAGTACGAGGGATAACGAGAAATCGATGTCCGACCCATAAACTATAACCATCGGATGCTCGGAAGATCCGCAGTAAGCGAGCGCATCGTTTCTCTATCTTGCAAGATCGCATTAGCATAGTAACATGCTCGCGATAAAGAATAAACTGGAGAAAGATGTTGAAAGAAAAAACGCGATGCGGAAGAAACTAAGGCGAAAGTGAGACATGAAAATAATCTGTTATTTCATTGACCCGAGTAAAAGAAGGAAGAAGCTGCTAGAACACATTGTGCAGGAACGAAAAATCGTACGATAGGTAATTATCTATCTCATTAGAGTCTCGTTAATGCGTCACGACATTTCTTCTTCATAATTAATTAAATTAGTTTTTGTTATTTTTACATTGCAAAAGAAGGAACGAGAATGGAAGATCATCGAGAGAAAAGAAGCTTAATGTTTGAGAAATAGAATGGAAATAATATTGCTTAATAATTCTAATATTGCGGCAGTTCAAGATCTTTGATCTTACGTGTTAGCGTAAAATAGTAGCAACGTTGATTGTTTTTTCTTTTTTTTTTTTTTTTGCATTTCTAAACACGATTCTACTTTATTACTCGCATTGTTCCTTCGTAACAATCGATGTTATCTCTAAAAAATAGTTGAAATTGGTGGAGTTAATTATGTGCATACGAAGAACTACAAGACTTCCCTCTCACGATCCCTTTCGCGCGCCCCTCTCGAACATCATTTCCGGTGGGTTCTTTACGATAGCTCGTGTGTTAGAAACAAGATGAAGAAAGCAGTGAAAGAAGAAGCGGTTGCTGCAAGAAAATGTTTTCCTGCGAAAGTAAAATTGAAGCCTGATTATGCGATCTATGCTTAATATCTTCTAAAAAACAGAAACTCGCTTTTATATATTAAACCTTATAAAGATAACGTTAGGGAAATTTGCCTATACTCGATGTAATCATTATTTTATGTAACTTATGTAAAACGAATGTTTCTTTAGAATTATATTCTTATTCCATTAACAGTGTTACTTATACTCGCATCTAGGAAATAATCAAACGTTCACTTTGAGCTGTACATTCGTCAATGTGCTTTCCCTATAAAAGAAACTAAAAGAAAAACGGAAAATATAAGGACTGAACGAAGGCTTGCCTGCTGCGCAGAATAAACGTACGTCGATTTACATTTTTAATACTTTGACATTCGTGAAATTTCTCTTCGACTTTTGATAGATAAATTGGAACAAAAACACGTAGAAAAGTTACTTTCGCTTCCTCGGATGAGTACGCTTCGATCGAATTTTTTCTCTACAAAGTGAGGTACAAAAGAGGGTCGTGAGTGTTATTAAAACCGCAACTGAACTTTGAACGTTCAATTTCTAAGGTGAGCCTCGTTATTACGCGCGCGAGATTCAAGGCATATCGAAAGCGTCGATTCGACGTTTCGCCTGACGTGACAAGCATCGCGTGCCATTAACGAGATGGTGCGCCGCTTAAAACAGCATCCGCGTCCGTGATAAGTAGGCAAATAAATCAAACTATTAAAAGGCTGATTAAATCGCTTTCGCTTTTAAGAAGATTTGCACGACGTAATTAATTTCGCCCCGAACGAAGTTTAATAGGACGAGCAGCAAACTGTAACTTGTGAGTTTAATACGAACGCTGTCTCTATATTTGGGATGACGGGAATTTGCACAGAGGAAGCAAGCAATGTACTCTCGGAAATCCAGCCGAAATCCGAGACAAACTTTCCACCGAGAAATGATAACTCTCTGATTCTAATGGTATCACCGTATTATAGTTATATTATCCGTATTCGCATTCGTATTAAACTTGTATCATGATTTAATTGTTCACTTTTAATTCCTCTCTCTTTCTCTCTTTCTTTGTCATCGTTAATTGAGACTTGATAGCGAGCAACAAAAATTTAAATTTGTAAGCAGCTTTCTCCAATTTTGGTTATTTCTTTTTCTTGTTTTATGCCAGATGGCTCCATATCGTAGAATTTGAGATCTAGCATTTCTTTTTATTTGTATTTTATTAAAAAACACGGAACGTGTTTAAAAGTCAAAAATGGGAAAAGCCACTGAACCATAAATTTACCAAATTGCATCGTGACACGCGTTAAGCAATAAGACGTGCAGTTTAAGATTTAATTCACGATTAAAATAAAAAGCTAACTGAAAATAGTTTAGTATTTCCCTAAAGTGTAGGAAAAAGTATAAATCGAGGAAAACAACAGACACACTTTCTGCTCTCGCCTCTCGATCAGCATACCTCGTCTTTGTGATAAAACAGAAATTCACTTTTACAGGAACAAAGATCGGCGTGTCCGATCGGTTTTTTCATCAAGAATCCTTTCACAAGGCGAACGCGTTTGGACTTTCATGTTACTGATCCGAAAACTTTTATCCACTTTAAGTATCTTTACGTCAGAGATCGCTTCTCACCTTCACTTCCGGTATACCTGAGATTTATAGAATGATCGAGCACGAAGCAGAAATCGAATTTCAAACGACTTTGCATACAAATCGGACTGTCCGAAGAAGACGAGTATAACTCACACGTGTACTTAATGAGCTTCATCATGATGATCCTTTTAGATATTTATTTCCAAACACGAGCGAATTAGCTCTGTGAAATTTTCGTGACCGCACAAGGCATTCGTGTTTCCGGTAAACGTAGCAATTGCGAATTTGCGGTTGTATCTAGAATCTTCCGCTTTACCGATCATTGCGCTTCGAGGCATCAAGCAAAGTTTTACTCTACATTCGCTCAATTCCTAAATCCTGGAAACACTTAGATTCATCTGTTGATAGATGGGACAACATTTAAAAAACGTCAGCAATGCACCGGCACAATTTTTTCATCGAAGCGTCATTTGGTAAAAAAGAAAGTGCAATCCCAACGACGAGATGCTTTTATGCACTTCCCACGTCCGTAAATCCACACGTAATCTTGACTTCCGGCCAGCCATAGACGGAGAACGGTCAATGAGCCGCATGAAAAATAAAACAAGGACCTTTCATATTCATTAACGATGCATAGAGTTCGTTTGATTGGTAGATGGTAAAACGTAATTCGATATACCTATGCTGGAAAGGGTCGAGATTGTAGTGTATGGAATTAGTGAAAGGTGGTGGAATCGATGTTAGTATATAAGCTCGGTATTCCATTGGCTGTAGACATTCAACGCTTTGTGCTTAAACAATAAACATATCCTTTCTGGACCTACAACTATGAACCAAATTGTAAGATCTATGCGACAACTGTGTAACTTTAAAGACAGTAGATACATTACGTAATAATAGTAGTTACCTTAAATTGATTGAAAATGTAAATTATATGCTCCTGATAGAAGAAAATTAAGTAATTACTTCATGTATCCCTTGGCTTCGATTGGCCGCTGAACGGAGAACAGGAATGATAAGTCGTAATGTAATTTAAGATTATCAATCGAATGTTGATAGATTGCTTTGCTCGGTTTCGCGGTGATAGCTGGGATTGTCTCTGCGAGCTACGATGAAGATCACGGGACCTCCACCTACGAAGAAAAGACGAAGCCAGTAGAAATTCCAATTTACAAGAAATATGGTAAATACTTATATACAAACGAAAGAAAAAAAAAACTGCTTGCTTCAAATGCATAATGATGTTTACTCGTACAATTGCAGCAATTCCAATCCCTCATCCGGTGCCAGTCGAAATCCCCCAGAAGATAGAAATTCCAATTCCCCAACCGCAACACGTTCCCATCGAAATTCCACACCCTTATCCGGTTGAAGTCGTAAAACACGTCGAAATCCCTATCGAAAAGCCAGAGCCCGTTGTCGTTGAGAAGCACGTAAGTAGAAACATCAAATTATCGAACAGTGATGAAGCTACCGTTGTTGGACGTTAGATCGCGATAACTATATCACGTGTCACTATATCGCACATCGTGTCTATTCAGGTACCTTTTGTGGTGGAGAAGCCGTATCCAGTGTACGTCGAAAAGAAATTTCCCATTCCAGTCGCCAAGCCGTATCCAGTTCATGTGCCAGTTTACAAGCACGTATTCCATTACACTTCGAAGGGCAAAGGATGGCACTAAGTTGATTCGCTCGCTGCTGAACACTTGGGAATTGTTCCTCGTCGGATTGATCGTTTTACGAGAAAGCTGCTTCTCACCTGAAATCTAAACTTATTCCATTCAGTGAATAATCGTTTAGGTTACCCCGCAATGGATACTAAGAAAAAGGGACACGAGACTCGAATCTTGACTTGTTAGTGTTTAATGTTGCCTTTGTTACAAAATTTGTTAAGTTTCCCAACTCTCTGCCAACTCTTTGTTAATAAACCATATTTGAAAAATACCTCTTGTCTCTTTGTTCATTCTGATAGTCGAACCAGCTCGTCAAACGAGTAGCAATGAAATTAAACTGCAACAATAGTCGTGGTTACCGGCCTGGGGGGAAAAGATTGATGGTCTGGTCTCTTCCTGTTTCAAGCGGCCGCTTGAGGAATAAAAAGGAAACGCGTAACCATAAATTTCGTTTCTTCGTCATCCGGTGTTACGAATCTGCTAGAAACGAACCAGTCACCAATAGGAATTCTACGCGATCTTGATTCGCCATAATGAGTCCGACAACAGACGCGTTCCTACATCGCGGCACAAAACCACTTTTACTTGAGATACACTTTCACTGTTCCGCTTGCTGATACGGAGAATATCATGGAGGTATACAATTCGAATCTTCCAGGCAACTTCTCTCCCATGATCACAGCTCTGGTATATATATACACCAGAATGTATATCACAGCTTTGGTGTATATATATATATATATATATATATATATATCGTGCTAATCTACGTTAAATATAAATATCTCTATCCTGTTAATGCAGTTGCATCTCGAAAAATTTACATCTACGGCCTACTATGCACGAAACTTGTTAGATTCTTGTTTCATTTTGAGTAAACGTATACAAATGTTGAAGAAAGAAAACGTGAAGCTTCATTGGAAAGTCCCATTTCCTTTCTTCAAGATGATCGATGGAGATTCGATACACTGCGCGTACAATTACGCTAAGTATATATACATATATACGTACATGTGCGTAAATTATTAGGTTACAGGTGTTGTTCGACATTAAACTTAATGCCCTGGGATTAGGGAAATTCTGTTTCGTTAAAAGATTTACATAATTTTACGTGGATAATATAAATTGCTAAAGATCTCTGTAGAAAATATGCCAAAATTACAGTGAAAAAAGTTCTTTGGAAATTGCGTGATGCACTATCTCAATCTTAAATCGTTAATAATAAATTGTTGAGCATAGGAACTAGACCATAACCGAGTTACATTTAGCTCGGCTCACTAAACTCATTCTATGTCTTTTGCGTTTAAAATAAAACGTTTAGACGTAAAATAATCAAAAAATTTTCGCTCCGATTTATATTACTCAATATCAAGGAAATTTATAATAACGAATTATGTATCGTCCTTTGTGCAAATTGTGCAAATGAAAAATATTGCTCCGTTTGATACCCATGATATCTGATCATCGATCCACTAACAGGACAATCTAAATCTGCAATGTAGAAAGTTAAGTTTTTTTACCTTCAAAATTGCTGTATAATAAATTTATGGTGTGTGAATGATAGGAAGTACGAGGAGTCAGCCATAGGCAAATATAGTATATGCGTGTAGACAATCGTAGAGATCGTACACATGTACGAATAACTTCGCAACAGGCAGAAAGAGTAAAGGTAATGAAGAGAAGGGAGAAAGTGACTGTGGTATATAAGAACTTGGCCGTGACTTTGAAAGCATCAAAGTGATCGTAACGAGTTAACACGACGGATTGCCGAGGATTCGTTCTAGCGTCATCATCAGGTGTGGAAGTCATGAGGATTCTTGTAAGTTTTAAATCAAATGTCGTCTCAAACAACAGAGATTTTCATTGTATGTAGTAATAAAGTATCATTATCATAATTTCCAAGAACTAACAAATACAATTTGTCGAACTATAGATATTCGCCGCTTTAGTTACGTTGGTGTACGCCTCCTACGAAGAGGACCATGGCAGTTCCACCTATCACGAAACCTCAAAGCCTGTGGAAATTCCCATTTACAAAAAGTACGCCATACCAATTCCACATCCAGTTCCAGTCCCAATTCCACAGCAAATTAAAGTTCCCATTCCGCAACCGTATCAAGTCGAAGTGGCAATACCGCATCCAGTGCCTGTGGAAGTCGTCAAGCATGTCGAAATTCCAGTAGAAAAGCCTGAGCCCTATGTAGTGGAGAAAAAGGTACGATGTGAGATCAAATCTTTTACTTTATATTACGTTCAATCGTTAGAGGTTCGATATAAAATACTTATGAGATAAATATTAGTGTCATACAAAGTACAACCAATGATTCTACGTCAAAAGTAAATAAAATTTTCTCACTCGAATCGTTATTTTTGAATTCAATTTGATTTTCTTGAATCTTTTTTTTTAATTCCAATCGAACTTGAGAACCAAGCCTTAAATGAAGAATGAATTTTTTTCATTTAATGTCATCACCTCTTTGAATGTACCTTCAACACTGAGTCACCCTATATGCAGCCTCGCGAAACAATTTTAATTTATATCGTTAGAAATATAGCAACGAAGTCTGACTGTTTTAATATGATGTTATGAAATTTCATTCTCATGATATATAGCATAAAATTACTTACGTTCTGACCTCGTTGTACGTACATACATATTGTAGTTTGGAGATTATATTGTACAAAGAGATTGCTAAAATATTAATATTAATATCCCGCAGGTGCCGTATATTGTTGAGAAGCCGTATCCAGTAACAGTTGAAAAGCACTTTCCAGTGCCTATTCCGAAACCATACCCAGTGCACGTACCTGTCTACAAGCATGTATTCCACCATCAAAGCAAAGGACACGGTTGGAAGCACTGATCTTGGGAACTACTCTTCCAAATTTCAGACAATTAGCCAAATATACATATATATAGCAGACATTATGACTTTTGTACATAGTTCACTGTTTTTATAATTAAACTATTGTTATATTGTTTAAATAAATTGTTTTTGTTTTAACAACGTCGTTAATTGTTCTCCCCTTGTTCAGCTTGATTGATGAAATCAATTGGAGTGTCTTGAAAGTACACAAGTTTAATCGAAAGTTCATGCAGCACTAAGTAATTGTCTCTGTTAATTTGTTCGTTGTTTTTTACAATACTCTTTAACCAGGTCGGTAAAGATATGACAATGTCTCTATCAATCCGGAGACTGTTTTACTCAGAAATAATTATTTTCTAACCCGAGGGAAGTAAAAATTCAGTGTTCTGTAAGAAGCTCGTTATAATTTAGTCGTTTTACATTTTCAACAATTGAGTTCTTTTAGCGTTCGGATCATTAATAATTAACTACCGTTAATCCGTTCACGAAGCAACTATGCATCTTGTACGACAGACGTATCGCAATCACAAATCAATCACGAGGTAATTTGCGTCGAATGGAAATAGCATCGAATGACAATCCGCGGCAGCGATAGAGACATGTATGTATACATTGAATAAGACCGTAGAATATGTCCGAGGCGAACAAACTGTTTCACCTTTTCGCGAATTTCTGCAGGCAATACCCGAAGCGATCCAATCTGTTACGAGGCTTGCCCTCCGGTTTTGTCGGTCAAGAAACCGACCAATGACTAGCGACGGTGTGGTAAATGACGAACGCCGGCCTAACGACAGCGACATAACAGGGCTGTTCGCCCGAGGTGCACAATTTATTCAGGAAATACCGGGGCGCGATCGCTTGCATCATTGGCTCGGCTGACGGCCGCTTAAGGGAATCACATTCGAGTTAGGTCCACAAGAAACTTGCCCTGCTTAAGTGTAGCAAAAGTTTATAAAACCAGCGGCCACGTACAACACGCTTTTAGTTTCGCCTAGGACATTAGATCCGACGTTCATCAAGAAGATCGTTCAACCTACGCTGAAATCATGTTCAGATTACTGGTAAGCAAACGGACAAAGGAAACTCGTTATCCTTTCAATTTCGTTAATCTTTTTTTTTTTTTTCACGCGCGTGAGATATCCTAGCTATCGTTTCTCGATTTAACTTGCACATTCTCATGATATTTATGTGATCTCCAGATACCGTGTCTGATATGGCTGTCGAGCGTTCGTTCCGAAACTACAATGGACATGCACATGCACATGCCGGATGGCATGATGGAGGACAAAGCGGCTATGAAAAGGGAATCGTATTATAATCCGTGTCCTCCGACTTACTCGCATCCCATCTCGTACTCGCCGCCCCCGCAAATTTACGTGAAACCGTACGTGCAACCAGCGCCGGCGCATTATATCCCGAAACCGATGATCACCTACGTGAAGCCATCTCCACCTCCGGTGATCGTGAAACCAGCACCGGTAATCGTTAAGCCAGTCGCTCAATCAAAAGTGGTTTATCCGATCTATCAGAAGCCGATGGTGTCGTATGCGCCGATCTACCAGAAGCCCGTTTACTACGCGCCAATGTATCAAAAATTGATGTACCAAGAGCCGAAGGTGTATTTGAAGAAATACGAACTACCGGTTACTCAAGTGATTCAGAAACCTCAAATTTCATACCCAATTCAGTACCATCAGCCGAAAGTGGTGCAGGTCCCGGCGCCGCAGATCAATGTTGTGAAGCTCGCACAACCCGTTGCACATCCGCAGCCTATTTACCAATCGTCCATAAAACCGTACTGCCCTTAAAAGACGATTCGTGAACAAATGTCACGGTGCGATTGCAGCGATCGAGTCGATCAAACGTATAGCTCTCTCGAGAACGTGCTGAATAAGCGGAAGACACCGCGAGACTCTTCGTCCCATCGAAACGACCATATCACGACTGTCTTTAACCTGCCATAACGATCAACGTAGTCAAGCGTAATTCAGCGAAACTTCCGTTTCGCAAATTGTACAATAAAAACGAAGGAAGTATCAATCTTGCTGTTGAATGTACTCACCCCGTCCGTTCGTCTTCCAACTTTCCCCTTTCCAGCGATTTCGTAATCTCACCGCGAGCGCTTCTTCAATATCGCGAAATAAGAGCTCTTGGCGTGACTACGACCAGATTGAAACTCGTTAAAAGCTTATGCCCGCGCCGTTTACCATGTAGAGCCGTTTGAAACGTAAAGTTTCGATAGCCGACTAATTTTCGCAAAACTTCCCGAACCTTTTTCAGCCGACGGTACGAGATGCTGACCTAAAATTTCATAACAGACCAACGTTCTTTCCCGCAACACGGGATTACGGGTCTGAGATTGCCTCTCTCGAGATCTTAATCCGTCGATCCGTGGAAACTCATTTTCTCATGAAAGTTTTCTCGATTATTCTGGCAAACCGAATAGCATTATCGTTGTTTTTAGGGTCGTGTATAATCAGCTTTCGTGCTCCTCCTCCATCGATTCTCAGACGGCGGTTCTCGGCAAACAAACTTTGCAATCTCGACAGACAAACTTTGAAATTCATTACACGCGGTGAAACTGGTTTTCCACTAATTTCATCATCGATATTACAGATTAAGCGCACTCTTTTTATAGTACACCATCGTATTTTCTTTTTCAATTAATATGATTTAAGATGCAGGAGAAATGAAAAGCTATGCAGCGATTGATCAACGACGAATTCCCACGTATTTGTACTTTTTTCTCGGACAAATCGATTGCGTCAGGTCGATGCTTGGCTTAGTCTAAGTAAGGAATTAATTACGAGTTGGTCATGGCAAACTGATCCCCGATCCCCGATTATTTCAAAGAACGGCTATTTCCTCACCACATTCGCCACAACAGGCAATTCTGTTACGCAAGTCGCAGTAATGGAACGTATCGCTGCGCGGTTTTTGTAATCGCCAGCATACGGGGGTGTAATCTTCCAACTTTCTTATTTACACGGGTTGTCGAAATACTATGCCAATGTCGCATATAAAACGAATGTTTGCAAGGAAACTCCTGCAGTCAAACTTTTAAGGATCACAGGATAATTTACAGACCCTGCAATGAGATACTACGTAAGTAGCACATGTGACATTAATTTCGATGCGACTTGGACAGAATTTAGTTGGTTCGAAGTGTGACGTCCTTTATTGTAGCTGTGTCTCTTGATCGTTGCCGTTTGCGGGGCAGCGAGAATACCCAGAGTGACTGAACAACCGTATTTCCCGGTATTTCAAAACATTTATGCAAACCACAATTATCAAACTGACTCAGTGAATAATCATGTTGGTGAACCATTTTTTGAAAACTATAGAATACAAGATGGAAATATAGGTGCAGGAAATGAGTTTTACGATCATCGAACGTCCATCGACGGTCGAGCAAATTTCGACGATCATTTGACAGGAGGTAATAATAAAATACTGTTAATAATTCCTGACCACTATCGTGTTAATAATTCCTAATTCTCTCGTATTTCAGTTCCTTTCGAAGATTTTAGAGGTCACAACGCTGGTGCTGTCCTCCAACATTATGAACGATTTAATCATGCACCTAATTACGATTATCAGTTGTAAAAGTTTCGTCAAGTATATATTAATTTGTCATAGATCGAATTTAATTAATGCTGCAAACAGGTCGAGCTAGCAATTTCTTTATTTCTTCTTACTCCTTTATATTCAATATATACACAATATATATTGAATAACATATGGAATAATATAGGTTAATATAATAATCTGTGTAAATAACATTATTAGAAAGAAAACAACGACGTGATAATTATCATGCTAGGCTCTCTTTTTGTTCGATTTTTTTCTTTCCCTTTATGTACAATACTATGTTTTGGCTCACGGCGTTACGATTTTGGACCATACACACGAGGGCACTGCTTCCTGATGGGAGGAAAAAGAACGTATCCCGAAAACGAGTACCTGCTCGATCGTGACTGAAGATCGTTCGACAGTTGGGGCGCTAATATTCTATTCGCGGCCGGCGTATCATCTATTAACTATGTCCGACCGTAAAAGCATTGTTTAAAGTAAAATATAGCGAAGGAATCGTCACGGGGACGATAAATTCCTTTTGGCATTAGGCATGAAATACACGCGCTCGTACAGTCTCTCATTTTTTTTTCTCACGCACCCGATACGATAGAATTCGGTAATAGCGTTAACAATCGAAAAATATTGAAATCGATGAATCACACGGCACGCTCGATCCGTATGATCCGTTTTCTCATTTATATCCTATATATGTATAATAAATATATATATAATATATATATATATTTATTAATATAAGAACTTGACTAGATCACTTTAGTTTTTATTGACTCCCTTATTTAGTCTAGGTACTTGCTCGTGTGACGACGGAAAGTATGAAGTTACAAGATGCTCTTTTTTATAAAAAAATATTCAGGAGAATGAACTAGAGTACGATTAACGCGGTTTGTCTGTTGCTTCCGGTTCCCATGATAACTGAGAACGATAGCTAACGAGGCTTGATCCCAATTCCAGTTGTAATTAACGATAGGAGCGGATTCTCTGAACGCAGCAGCATCTTAGTTTTTTTTGCAAGCTTTACAAGTCAATCTGTCGGCCATTACACGTAGCATTCGGTTTTAGGGGCCAACTCATATTCCATATCCTCGTTGTTGTACATATCCATAACCTGAAACAGGTTACTCGAAATACATACTTGATACATTTTCTATCACAGCGTTCCCTTATATAAGCCCTTTATTTCGAAAGTGGCATAAATTACATTGTTTTTAAATCGAGATATCTAACGTGAAAAACTTTCGAGAATATTTACTTATATATGTTATCTTTTATGTTGTCCTCAATATAAATAATTACACACAGACATTAAAGAATCGCCATTTTTTCATTGCTATAAAGTTACTTGTGCCACTTTCAAAATAAACGACTCATAATGTAACGCAAAAAGTATTGTTTTTACCGCATTCATGTCTTTTTGCAATTCCTCCAGTTGTTTTTCGTGAATTACTTTCAGTTTCTCCTTCTCTCTATTTTGAATCATTTGTGCGATTTTCCTCTCCTCCATAAATTTTTTCGTATTGTTCTGCTGTTTCTCTCTAAGCCGACCCTCTTTGATCCCGCGAGTCTTCAATGTTTTATCGTTCATTACTTCCCTCATACTTTCTACCGAGAGTCTCGCCTGTCTCGCGTTCATTTCTTTGATCTCACGTTCATGTCGTGCGGTTAATTGCTTCTGCTGGGCCAGCTGAGCAGCCACGCACAATTTTCGCAAGGTATTCCGTCGTTCCTCCAGATGAGAACGTACCAAGTCACGTTCCTCGCGTCGTTGTCTATCGGCCAATCGAGACCATTGAACAGTTTGTTCGGAAACCTCGCGGCGAACGGTCGGATCTCTCGAAAGTTCCGCTTTACTATTAAAAAAAAAAAACACACAGACAAAACGAAAGTTGAAATTCAAACGTTTCTAGTTAAAACGTGGCAAGATCACTAGAAATAGTTACGTACTTTTTCCCTTTAATGATCTTGTCTATCGCAGCGCAATGTTGTTTGTGGACGGTGAGTTTCTCTTTTTGGTGCCTCTTCTTTAAAGATTCCAATTCCTTTTGTTGCTTTCGGAGCACCTTTTGATATCCCTTTTCTTGCCGCAACACGTCCGCCGTTATGGGGTTGAATTTCATTTCCTCTGAAAGAACAACGAGTCCACAAATACATGCACTCAACGTGGATAGGTCGAAGATAATATCAAGGTATTTACCACGCGGTTTAGGTGCTTCGCGATGATGCGTAGGCATGGAATCCGAGTGCCCTTTATTGTCGCTTTCCTCTATCCCAAGCCCACGCATTTTATTCTGCGACGCATTTTCAGATTTTTTATAGGCCCGTGGTGCCGTAAGCGCATCCATAAGTCCTGTAAATTAAGTTCGAATAAAATCACCTACCAACAGCGTGAGTGAAGTCGAAAGCTTACCCTCGTATCCATCTGGTACGTATATCTTGATCTCGATGTTACAAAACAGCATAGGTAAAGACATGGGGAAATTCGCTTCAGTTCGCAGAGATATGTGCCGATATCCAGACTGTAGACCATCCAAAGGGACAATTCTCTGACCTAGCAATTTGCCGTTTGACTCGTCGTAAACCGCGAATCGCAAGGCTGCCAAATCGGGTAGGACGACTTTTCGAAAGAGGAAAGGTTCTTCGTTATACACGGGATTCAGGCCGTTCGCTGGAACTACTCTTGTCCGAAATTCTTTACGAATTGTATCTGTTGGTAAACCATACATTTCCACTTCCACGTACGTTCCGACTTTTTTGTCGGATAAAAATTGGCCCGCGATTACCTGCAAACGCGGAGACAAATCACCACTATCGCAAATTACAACGGGAGAAGGATTGCGAAATACCTGGACGCTGCACTGAGTAGCTATTACACCGTCCACGGGGCTCTCTGCGAAAGGATCGAAACTTCGATCGGCTCGTCTCATGAAATCCGGTTTCAGTAGGTAACCAGAGGAACCGTTGTACTCGAATTTTCCCTGATTCAGCTGCATCGGCAAGTCCGCGGTTTGGAAATTTAACGAGACCATTTGACAGCCAGCGTTCCAGAAGACCTATTTTCAATGATCGATCGTACAGGAAACGGTACGTGAAAAGGCCATCTGTGTTTCCACGAAGCGATCTATTTGTTGCAAGAATTACCTGTGGCATATAATTCGATGAATCCGCCCGAGTGCCTTTCGGATAAATCCGGCTCATTTGACGCTTGTTATAATTGACGAACTCGATGGCTTGCGTCTTTAAGTAATTCAGGCCAGCGGTTTCCGCGAAGGAAGACATGTTGTGATGAATATTCTTTTCTGTACAAGAGGGCATGATCATGAATCTTTTCTCTCTTTTAAACGCATAACCGTGGGAAAGCTTTGCCTTACGTTCGGCAACATCGAAGCCCGGAAACTTTATGGGTTGAGCATAGTTGACCATAGAGGACAACCATGGGTGAACGTTTGTTGTGCTTCCGGTGTACGGTTGAACCACCGCTAATTCCAACGTGTCGCCCAAGCCTGTGCTAGAACTGGACTGCTGTTGATTGCCAGTCGTCGACGATGCTACTGACTCAACCGTCGAAACTTCTTCCTAAAATATAAGCCATTTCTGTTTTCAGCGATTTCACTTCGATCAAATGATTCAACAAAAAGAACGACGTTTCATTTCATCAAGGTTGCTAAAGTTACCTTCACTGATTGTTGCTCAACGACCGCTGCGACAGACGGAGGTGCGCTTGCATCCTCTTTCACCTCGTCTTCGATGACAAACTGACCTTGCCGAAATAATTCCAATTCATGTTTCTCTACTTCGGGTTTCAAACGTTTGTTTTTTATCAGAATTTTACGTTTGAGCATGTTAGGCGGTGGTAGGGACACTCCTGGTTCAAGCTGTTTTATCACATCACACATCGGTATTTGTTAATATCTTTTTTTGATTCGATGTCTAATCTTGCATATCTAGCTTTCATCTTGAACACGTACAACGTGGTTTAATCGCGGATGCTATATCGTGCAGCGGAGATAAGTTTTGATAACAATGAGAGGGAGCAGATGGACATCTAGATTTCGATTGACGCATTCAGTTTTTTTTTTTTTTTTTTTTTTTTGTTTATCGATGGGAACCAAGATTACGATTGACGCACTTGATTTCCTATCGCGGTGTATCCTATCTGATGAAACATCGAATCGTGAATGAAAATACTGTAGGACATTGAGACTGACGAGCAAAACTCACGGGATACTCTTTAAGAGGCTCCTTGAGAAGCAAGTCTCCTAAAATTTCGTCGCAATACTTTGCCAACTTGTATTGCTGCTTCTTGCTGCAATGGTTCTCAAAACTAAGAATCACCGGATATTCCGACGTGACGAACGCAGTGTCTCGTACTGCGTAAATCACGTCCTTGAAGAGGATGTCCGTGCACATAGCTTTACCGTGTGTAATTATCGGTTCCTCGTCCTCTCCTTTACCATCCCAACAATCCAATTCGACGCACCTTCAAAAAAAAAAAAAAAAAACGCTACGTTCTAAGAGATCTGCGTGGAGCGACGTTCACTCTCATTAGCCTTACCTACAACCAGCTAACAACACTTGTCTGTACATCTCAACGCTACTTCGGCCACCAAATTGCCGGCCACTCAAATACGTATTGTGACTCGAGTTAATGTAGTAATGAGCCAACGGTTGGTCCATGTCCATGTAGACGTCCAGCCTGTCCAAGAAAACGGGCGCGTTTTCATCGGACATCAGGTACCTTATAAAACCATCTTTTGTCATCGTTTCTGAAAGGACGTGATTGTTTCTGAAAGGATGCCATTTCGCAGGTACAAACTAATTCAAACACGTAGGCGATCGACGATGAATATCTAGCGGGTACAACGACGAAATTCGAGAAGCAGGATTAAGGTTGTAACGCGGTAAGTAAAAATCTTACTTTGATTTCGCGCTACTTCATTCTGTTCGTAATCGTGTATAATCTCTAACGCCCTCTTCTCGTCGTACAGCGGATACAATATCTCGTTCAAAGTTGGATCGCGTTGCTTCTCGTTTAGAAACGTGACCAGTTGTTCCAAATTGATAGTGTCCGCTTTGCCCTGGGTGCTGAGAATATTCAATGCAAATAAACCATATCGTTTCTCCGTTTATTAACGAATCAATCTCAAATAGCGGGAATATGACGTATGAAAATTATACTTCCTGCACTTACATGGACTGGAATAACTCCTCTATGTCGTTCCTCGGGCAGATTTTGTGGTACAGCGCGTAAAACGCGTCGAATGTGAAATCTTCAGGCTCGATGACATCGTTCTGTGAAACATGATCGATATTTCAGCAAATGCATTGCAGGATTTTCTGCAGGATGCATACGTTTCTTTGCAAGTACCTTTCCACTAGATAGGCCTAAATCGGCGAGGCACTGATAAACAAGCTTTTCCGTCTTTCCAGATGCGAAAGTTCTCGCGACCACTTTCACTGGGACTTTACCATTTGGATCAACCAACATTCTAAGTCGCATCCAACTAGAACACGACAAAAAAAAAAAGGGTTTCGCTTATTAAAAATAAAAAATATTCTCTAGTGTTTTAGTGTTTTATTTTTTCGTTTGTATTTAAAAATACCACCACGAAATTTGCGATACGTTCTCTTTTCACGAAAGAAAAACATCTCGCGTTTATGCTCTCCTATGAAAAACATGGAGGTTTTATCGGTCGAAACATAAATTTTCACAGTGAAAATCAATATTGTGAGTGAATGGTCTGCCGCTGGTAAGTGTTTCTGGCTAATTGTTTCACAGCAATCGTGTTTTTATAACTGGTAGCGTAGGTGTGCGTAATTGCATTAGTAAACTCACTGTTTCTTCAAGCACGTAAGGGGGCAAACGTTGTTGGCTTTCACGTTGTGCGTAATCGATCGTATACCATCCAGCCATACCTGTTATGAGACATAGCAAACACATAAGCTTGTTGATCATGATAATAATTGCTTAACCAGTGAATTGAAAAATTTTCTGCGATCGATGCAAATACGATCTCTTTTCTTTTTTAATTCGACGAATATCAATGTCAGTGATAACAATATTATCGGATTAATTCATTTCATTTAATAACTCTTCAGAAGAACGATCAAATTAAGTATAACGAATAAATTTACCTTAGCCGTCGCTGGATCCGGACAAACGACATGCTGGTAATTAATATTGGTATAATCTACGCCAGAACAGATGGTTAAACATTTTTCCTCCAATTGTTCTCCGTGCTTCGTGAGAAGCTTGTCGTAAAGCTTTGGATCCTGAATAAAATTAGAGAACGATTTTTAAATGGTCTCGCGAGCTTAATTAAAATATCACAAAGAAAGTGTATATATACATATATATCATCGGTCGTCGTTTTTTTTTTTTTTTTTTTTTTTTTTTTTTGTTAAGGAAAGGAGAGAAAATATTAAATATGTTTGCACGTAGAAGAAATCAAACATTTCAAACGAAAATCAAACATTTTCACTAGTGCATCGACTATTAATTGAAAATAGCCACGAATTGATTAATTAGATCATTCAATATATTTTTTTATCTCAACTTTCTCACCCTTGGTAATCCGCCAGCGCGTATATCGCTTACTTGACACAGCTCTATAACATCTCCGTCCTATGAATAAAACAATGGATAATTAGACAGTATACTCTCATTTAAGTACAACGCGCCACATTAACAGAAATTCTGTGCTTAGACGAACAATGAGAGTCGAATGCACGACGAAGGTGCACTCACCTTTCCTTCGCTTTGCCAGTAGATAAAAAACCCGTATTCATCGACTTTAAACAAGCAATTTAGTTCGAGATCCGTGTTGTCCTTCTCCTCTGTCCACCGATCGAACACGCATCCCTGACGAAGTGATGACGGTACTTCGATCTGCCAATTGAACTCGAACCTTTTCGTCATTTTTTTTTTTTTTTTTTTTGCACCAATTTGTCCGTGTCAAGCAGTATACACCTCGGGTTTCATCCAATTCCTATTTGTGATTTAAAAAGTTCTGATGAAAAATTCTGAAAACCGCGTCCCTTACATGTTTCACCCCTATCACAGTCATTTGTCTGCCAATTTTAATCCTTAACTAATATCATTTTAGACATAACAATTTAAATACTATTTAGTTACATCATTATCCAATTTCATAATTTTTCATTCGATTTAATTTTATTACTAGAAAGGACAATTTAAAATAACCTAAATTTTAGTAATTTAACACAAATCACCTGTGACTCAACTATCTTAGAAAGGACAATTTAAAATAATCTAAATTTTAGTAATTTAACACAAATCACCTGTGACTCAACGATATTATTCATTTTAAAAAAGAAAACACATTCCCAATGCAACATATGCATATATATTTCGATCATCTACCAGTTTGTTTAGCCATTTAGAAATCGGAAATTTGTCGAAAATCATTTACCAAGGAAATTTTAACAAAGTACAAAGTCTACCGCATGATTTCTATCACGCCGCCTCATTGCCGATTCCAACGTCGTTTCCCAAGATTACGAAAGTCGACCGCGCCACGTAGAATACGAAACGATCTGCGCGATTACTTTTTGATGTTGTTCATTTATTTAACGTACGACATTATACATTGAACGCCAATCGATCTGCCGCGCTGGTTCGACTAATTCGTGTATACTTGGTGTATCCCTTAATAGTATTCTCCCAACCTCAATTGAGTGTTAACCTCCGGGAGAATGAGAGCAATACGTGCTTTAACCTCTTTTACCTGCATCAAAATCTAATTAATCGTTGATCTCGTTAAACGGAAAGCTTCGACGTGAAATATCCGACGTTGGGCCCGCTTTCTGAAAGCAGCAGCTCGTTTCAGAAAGAATTAACACTCAAAATCGACATTCCCGCGGACAAATCGAGCAGCAAAAATCTAGGGGAACGTCAATTTGGTTATTATTGGCCTCGGAACTGCCATTCACGGAGACTTTAACAGTATTTTCTTAACCTCGATTGCCGACTACTATCTCCGGTGAATCAGATAACCGAATTTCTTAACCCATTTTTCTTTCATATATATATATTAGTTGAAAGCTTGCATCTTGTCTCGAAAATGTTTTCCATGTTCCTGTCATCATCAAACTGCATTGAACTGCTCGAGCCGACAGTCAAGAAGATGTTAAATCGTTTAGCAAGAGCCATTTGAAATGGATATCTTCGCGATCATGGTACATCACCGTGGGTTTTTCTGTTTTTTCGACCGGTCGATACTGTATCGAAGCGCAAAGGATTTGCTGGCATCGTTGCACTGATTGACCTTTATTCACTGGCTACAAAGTAGGACAAACCATAGACAGAAACGGCTAGGTGAAAATAGAACGATGCTAGAATATACCATGGCCTCTCCTATCAGGAAACGTATCCTGAATTAGTCGAATCGCTATACGTTTTACGAGTTCAGCAATAACATTTTATTATCTTCTAGCTAATTGGAATTTATATTTACCAACACCCGAACGATAAACTTTCACGTTTTAGGAATAAGTAAACAACAGACGAAAATATAATAAAGCTGTAGATGACTTACGACATTAAGAACGTTTCTTCCTGGCTGGTTTGCACATCTTAGTTCTCTGCTGCACCTGCTAATGATAAAAATCGAATAAAGATTTGCAAATGCAGTTTCGTACACATTGAGGCTGAAGTCAAGGTCTTGGATTCTATATATAGCAATTGGTATACAAACTGATTTCACCGAACTTTATATTCAAACTTTGGTGGGTATTCACGTTGCTGTCAAACTATTCTGTTCCGGTCAACAGAAAAGGGGACATTCAATTCGACCTTTAATGCGCGTATCAAATCGAAGGAGATATTTACAGACGAGAATCAAGTTGACCTTTCGAATGTTCGGAATTACCCAAAATCTACAAGTTTAATGCTGAATGAGGAGCACACGACAAATTAAGAACGCATTCATATTTAAATTTGCAATTCAATATGTTAGATCTTTCTGAACTTAAATTGAATACAATAAATAACATATATTCTATATGAATTTTTCAGGTTTATTTGCGAGAACAAGAGTTGCAGCTAGTGTATTTGACTTATTTTCCATAGCGTAACGTAATGCTTAATGTAATTTTACTATTATTGCCGTCACATGAAAGTTCGATACCGACGTTGAAAATTTGATACTAATAAAATAAAACACTAATCTTTACACTCTTTGTGTAAGACTAACCATCATTCGGTAACTGAATTTATCATTCGCGAATAAGAAAGATCGAGTAACCTATCAATGTTTCTATCGTCTACGGATATCCCGCTTTGTCTTATCGAAAAATTATCTTAATTGACGCAAGAGGAAGTTTTATACTAGTCAGCTAATTACGTCTGGCAATTACGCTCGAGTACTATGGATACAAAAAAATCTCAGCGATTCGTTTGCGCATTATTCTTCGTACTCTTTTGCATTCGTTTCAGAAATTTAGATATTCTTTATAGGTCTTCCAGTTTTTTTGTACTCGTTTGAAAATAGTAACTTAAATATTCTTCACGTGTCGTGTAGCTTTTTGTATTCATTACGAAATAGTAATTTAGATATTCTTTATATGTTTCCAAGAAAAAGTAACAATAGCCGCGAACATATAACGGAACCAGACGCGAGCACAATAAAGCCAGCGAAACACAAAAGCGGACAAAACTAAAAAAGAGAAAAGAGAAAAAAAAAGTTGAAAAGAAGCGCAACGAAAGATCTCGTAGATATTTTTGGATCATTCGAGTCCCAGAATTTTCTCGGAACGTCCTGAACTTTAGTTCATATAAAAACAATATATATTTGGAAATAAATTTACGAAGAAATACCATCGCTGGCGCTTGATTGACGTTTGACGCTTACGTACATTTTTCATCGTGTCGCTAATCATATTTTACAAATTAGTAATTCGAATAAAGTTCAATTGATTTCAAAGAAATTGCACGAGTCCGATATACGAAAACGTTTCGTGTAGTCATAGTCGTTTCGCCTTATTTCCTTCGCATCAGGCTCACAACTGTACAGTATAACCTCTATATGTATAAACCGGTTGTAGTACATATATATACAGCGGTGGTGCGTAAACAGAGGAGCGTTACGAAAATAATGTAGGAGTGCGGCTCGCTCATGCCGGGGCTTCTTCTCCTTGGCACGATGAAAATGTTTCTGGCGCCTGACAGTAAACGAATTCTAAGGAACCGGCAGATGTAACGTCATATCATGGGCGCGCGATGTTCCCAGGTTTATTTAATGGTAAGTGGTAATCAAGTATTTTGGTCGTAAAAGCGGAAGAGCACTAGAATGTAATATCGTGTGTCTTTGTTGATTGTTAAATGTAGTATTTGCTAAATGATTGATCGTACAGCATCTCTACCACAATGTCTTCATTGTGTTCGATTAACATATCATTTATACGTTCAAGAATTTCGATAATCTCATAATTCAAACAGCAATAAACGTATAGATAATAAAGAGGAAGATAAATTTATAATAGAAGATCAAAGACAACAAGCCAGCAAACAGAGTAACATTAAAGTAATCCAAGATGAACTGAAATTTAGACTTTCATTTGATGTAGCGACATAAATACCACCGTGACACTTTATAATCTGCGAATGTTAATTCTACGAAGCGTGCGAACAAGTATAATCAAACACACGTTGTACGAGCAATTTCGTTGGATTCATGAAAGATCCAAGTTATGTGCATTATGCGCTTATGCAATATCACGTAACACCTTCGCTCCGAGTTCGCCCGGGATGAATGAAATGATTGCACGACAGAAGCCTCCTGAAAATTCGTGTGAACGCACACACGTGTATGTATGTACGTATTCTGACATAGTTTGAAATTTCCCTTGGCTTGATCCCTTGGTTTCTTTTTTTTTTTTTTTTACGGAAGGCTTTTAAAATACATTATCTCTGAACTAGCCGTTACACGTTACGTACACACGCTCGTAAATACAGGGTAAACATTTGCACTTTGATACACATAAATGGAACGTCGTGGAAAAATATTTGCACAGCCGATGAATACCGGCGTTACTTGAATTTGGAGCAGCGGCGGCGACTACTGAGGGAACTGCCAGCGAAAATTTCTTTACGCGCTAGATTAATCGACAAGTGGTCGTAGTTCAATTGCGGCTTGTGGATCAGTAATTACATAACTTCCGGTGTAGGCTTTGAAGGACGAGTTGAACTGGCGCGACATTGACCGCTCAATCGCTTAATACGCTTGTCGGGCTTCTCAAGAAGAATAGAAATAAATGAGGGTCATGACCCGTATTGAGCAAGAGTAATGGAAGAGATCTCGCGATTCTTCCGGCCTTCAATTCCAACTATTTCACAGGTTATCCATTGTAAACGCTGATTGCTCGTGCGCTCATTAAAGTAGAAGATTGGTTTCCTTCGGTGCGGAACGTGCACTCGTATGATTCGATTAGCAAATTACTTATAATATCGTGTGAAATTGTATTTTTCTCTCTGTTTGTATTATATTATTATTGTACAGGTTATACGCGACGTACAATCGACTACGCGAATGATGCAACGCGTTCGGGTTCGTTGAAAATGTTAAAAGATACGGTCGATATCACGCGAATATTTATAAACCAATCATATACAAACAGTAGGATAAAAAAAGGCCTCGATAAACATTGCCAGCATTTTTCTACCTGTGGAAAGAGCGCAAAATTGAGATATCAGTAACGCTGGCGAAGGTATCTGCATAGAATGGCAATTGCATTTCCTCGCGTTTAATAAGCGTAATGTCCGAGGCGGCTATTTTCTGTGCCCGTATAAAGCCGAGTACTTTCTGACGAAGAAGGTCAGAAGTCAGGAAAAAAGAAGCAGAAAGGAGAGGAGAGGTAGATAAAGCGATTGATGGTAAATGACAAGCTAATATCGAGGACTGGTAAGGTGACCGAAAGAACTGAGACGTGATATCTTGCAATAGATGCGATGTTTCCGTCAAACTCATTCCACGGAAGGTTGTATGTTTGCCTATCCATTATCCGACCATGCTTCTGATTCCCTTGACCTCGAAAATCCCTCTGGAGACTCACAATCAGGTCGTGTGAATCCCCATCGTTTTTCCTTTCCTCTCTCTCTCTCTCTCTCTCTTACTCGGCGTCTTATCGCACGCTGATTGCACCGCGCAGCTTCCAAACTCGTTCCAATCGTGTTACGCTTGCCACTTGTCACGATACATTTGCCCAATGACGAACGTGTATACTTTCAAAATATGTGCGTTCACAAAACAAATCACAACTGTATGAGAAGCATACGAAATATAATGCTCGTGGGTCAGCACGCATGAGCGGTACGTATGGAAATGTATGGAAAAGAGAAACAGAAGTAGGAACGGAGGTGAAGGGGAACAGAAAAAGAGCAGGGGGAACGATCAGATACAGAGAGCAATAAGAAATAAGAGTAACAAAAAGATTGGAAACAAAGGGAAGAAGGAGAAAGGAATTGATATACAGAATTGTATTGCTATATGTATAGATCGAGACGACCGGCGGTTGGCGAACGGTGCGCGTGTGTCTCATAGACGATGCTCGGTGTTAGCTGTTATCTAGTTGAAAGAAACCCCGTTTATTATGGTAACGTCTCAATTACGTTCCAAGCGAAACGAACGAAACAAGTTGGTCGAATCGCGTATCAGCTTCTGTATACGAATTCAACGTGTTCGTTCGCTTCGAAAAATCGTAGAGATAATTTTCATTTCACGCGACCTGACTGGATCTGTGAGTCGTTAATTACGTCTACGACACTCTGACGTAAATTTACAAAACATTGGCCGATAGTTTATACGACTAGCAGGCATCCAAGGTTCCGGATGAAACGCAATGTGCCTGTGACGTGCAGTAACCATGAACGGTTGTGTATGATGTCGGGCGAGAGCGCGCACACACACACACACACACACACACACACACACACACACATATGGTCGCGCGCGCATTCACAAGCACACATGGGCGTACTACTATGTCGTGAACGAAATTTCTGTAAGGTGCCTTGGCCTTACCGTGATGTGAAATTACCGGCTAACTGACGGCGAACAGTCCCGCGGCGATTCGATTACATTCTATCGACGTTCCTCTTGCACCGGTCTGCACACTCGAGTGCTCACGCACTCGACCTCTCTGTTTACGAAAAAATAAAAAAAAAACGAACGTTACGGAGGAAGCGCGCGTTTCTTCGGCTCGACACTGAACGCCTTTCAGGCGCGGCGGGAGAAACTGACGGTGCGACACCGTCTGTTGACGGGCAAGCCACTAGCCTGGCTCGATACCGTCCTTTTCTCCTGCGCGCATGTGCCGCCGTCACACTTTAGCTTGTTTCTTACTCGGTTAGTAAAAACGGTACCTGCCTTTCGAGCACAGAAATTATTTAGCACGCGAGATTATTTAATACTGACACGAAACGAAACGAAACAAGCAGTTTTATTTACATTACATTACGACTAAGGGATATTCGATTTTATTGTTGAATGAATAAGTAAACGTCTCTGTATTCAAGCGGATACGATATGATTTTATTTTGAAATAAAGAATCGTGAAGTGTGTTTAAATAAAAAAGCATATTTCGAATAACAATTCGTTCAAGTCTGAATATATCAATAATTTTAATTTTGAAAAGCGAAAAAGCGTGGGACTTAGTTCGTGGAGATTAAATATTCGAAATTATTTGAAATAAAATAAGCTGCTTATTTAATTTCACGGATTTTGCATTCAGATTCGGGCCACAATTAATCAGAATTAGATTCTCTGTGTATGAAGATCTCGCAGTTTTATGCGTCAATATGGTTTCATTTTCATATCATCAATAGGGAATGAGTATCAGTATTCTGTATATGAAACGCGTTGGTAAACTATTCGTTTCATTATGTAAGATCTTCACAGTTCAACTTACGATATTTTTATATTATTTCAAAATATATTCCAGTAGATAATGAAATTATGATTCATAAGATATAAATATCTTTCTGGCGGATAAAGCGAAGCCAGTTATCTTTATGTGCGGATAGATCACATGTAAATAACCTGCCACTTTGATATACAGCTACTGTAACAAAAATAAAACAGGAATGTTTTGTGTTAACCGAGCAGCTGGAGAAAAGATCTGCAAATGATACTCGTAACTTTTTCTTTTTTGACCAATAACATGTTCGGTTGATAAGAAGTAAAATGAATTGCTTCTAGATTTGAAAGCATATTTATTAAATAACACAATCGGAAAGTATTTGTAACTGTTGCTAGGGGATCCCATTGAAAAAAATCACAGGTTTCACCGACATCAAAATTCACCGACACCAGAATTTACCAACAACGGTCTTAACCGATATAATACACTTGATATAATGCGTAATTGCAAGTAAGTTGGAAGAAGTAAATTAAAAAGTCAATGGAGATACTGCTCTACTACTTTAACATGATAAAATACACTTGTAATAATAAAATACACTTGTAAATTTGTCAGAAATAAAAATATAGATTCTAAAAACAATTCAACAGAAAATATATTGACACGTATATATAATAGTTATTTGTATATATATATATATATATATATATATATATATATATATTTTTTTTTTTTTTTTTTGTATAATAATATATATAATAATATATATTATTATACAAAATAAAATTAAATTAAAATTATAACAAATAAATATTATGTACATGTGGCAATATATTTTCTGTTGAATTATTTTTAACATCTGTATTTTTATTGGGGTATTTAAAATAAATCTTTTTTTTTACTTTTATTATATTGAATAGTATTATCAGTTATTTATTATATTAATAGTATTATTTCCATCGATTTTTGAATTTACTTCTTTCGACTTATAGTATATTCGACTTGTAGTATTTATTACATCAATTCGAAAAAAGCGTATTATATCAATTAAAACTATTGTTGTTATTATTATTAATTTTTGGTGTTAATGTTAATGGATTTTGATGTCAGTGATCTGAATAGGACCCGCTGCTAGGATTTTTTTGTAATCAATTGTAACAATCGATTGTATCTTAATCTAGTATTTCATCTTCTTTCGTTATGTATTATAGATATCAATAAAGTTAACATTTAAGGTATACTAATTTTATTCAATGGCAAAGTTAAAATTTTGTATTAGTACTCTCATTCCATTAAAATAAAAATCTTGTTTTTTGAGATCTTGTGCTTTCTAATTTTTTAATGTACTATAAAATTCTGTGCTCCAATTTTGTATAAAAATAAAACGGAAAACTTTGTTACTAAGATTTTGTCGTATACGCAAAATTAATTTTCGTTACCTAGCAGCGAGTTAAAGTCAGCGTTGTTTCGTATCAAGCTACCACATCGAATCTTGCTGGATAAATGAACGAAAGATATCACAAACGAGGTATATAAACAATGACTAGTAGGATATACTGGACATCCAATGCTTTTTCGTATCCCAGATTTTGGAGGATCATATGACCTCCTTACCATTTTCGTATCACAACCTGTCATATCGATTTAGGCAAGTATTACACTACAGCGCTATTGATGATCGAAATTAAATATTCTCAATATTTTTAAACACGTTTGAATTTTTACAAATTTCAAGAAATTAAAGAATAGAAATTTCTTTAATTTCTCACTGCCGTTACATAACGTAAAAATATATTGACAGAAACAAAAGTTCAAGATAATCAAAGCAACAGCTTTATATTTTAAAAGGAATTCAAGTAAAGTATTACATAATTTTTTTACGAAGTTATAATAAGACTTGTATTTTTAATTATTCTAAAAATTTGTTCAAAGTGAGAGTATTGACATTTCGGATCGGATAATTTTGAGCGAATAACTAAGACTCTGAAACAAGGATCGTGCAACCTGTTTCGCTAGTTCCATGGACAGAATATTTTGATGGTATATGACTAGACCTCGTCTGTGATCCAGTCTATCCTCTTAATCAATTATCTAAGTAAATAAAGCATCTCATGAGATTTCATGACCCACGCTCTGAAATACCGACATAGTAAAAAAAAATCAGTGGTTTTTTAGCGCACTCTACACTTAAACTTGTTAGTCAATGGTGTGACACGAAAAAGCATTGGATGTCCAGTCTATCCTGTTGGTCAATGGTTAAAAATGGTGAACTGGATAGCTATTTCGAGTAAAAGTAGTGAATGCAATGTGACTTTTAAAATCTATTACCAAAATTGTTGTCAAATTTTCAATACCGATATGTGAAGCTAATAATATATTAACTGAAATTATTCTATTAGATATCACAAAGAGCTCTATTTATATTTTATGGATTTATGATGGTTTTTTTTTATATACTAAATAAAAATTTTTAAATTATACATAGTTTTAAATGTAAATGATTTACATTTTATAAAACATTCTTAAAAGTAATTTTTCACTAACTAAATTTTTAACTATTTTAAATTATTAATATTAAAATATTAAAATTATTATATTACCTCATTTACGTATATTACATATTCAAATTTATATTAAATTTTAATAATTCTATTATGGAATTATATTTCTATTATAGATTTATAATAATTCTATTATGATTATGCAATATTATGCATTGAATATAACAAATAACATAAATTCTATTATTCATTAAAAATTATGTTTATTAATTAAAATATTTGAAATTTTTCTATAAACTATCTTTATTTATCAATATTATAATAATTTTTATTTATAATAAAAACAAAATTTCATTAATTATTTGATATTGAAAATGGAAAGAAAGAATCTCTAGTGACTGGATTTAAAAATAAATAAATAATATTTGACTAAATAAATCAGAAGTTGAAAATCTACCGTAATACAAAGATGAAAGAAAATTCGATTAAAATTACATGATTTGTCTATCAACTATTATTTATTCGTTACATAAAACGAAGAATAAAAATTGGACAAAATTCGTTCACTGCAAGATTTTTGTTAGAAATAAACGTGAATAAACTTTGATTTATCCATATCAAATTCCAATATTTATAAAATTCTACTTTATTGTTGAAACATTTAGAGAAATATAGAGAAAAGAAGAGAAAATGATAAAAACAATCACTATTATTGACTCCAATAACAATACACTGGATATTAATTCAAAATAAACTATTACTCTACTCAGTACTACCGATTTTTTAAAAAGAATTTCAAATTTTCATTGTAATATTTAAATATTTCGTTGCAATATTTCTCTTACTTTATTTTATATATAAGACATCACTTATACTTTCATACATATAAATATATTAAATTTATAATAAAATTTTATATTCTAAAACTCGTAAAAAAGTTTCAGCTAATAAAAATATATATATTTTTTAGCAGTATTTTACAAATAGTAACAAACGTAGTAACAAACGGGGCAATGAGGAGTGTTGAAAAGAAAAACTAAGACAGTAACCAAAAGGACTATTGACAAAGAAGTCAGGAGGACTTGAATAAGAAATCGCAACACAGTAGCCAGAAGGGCTACCGATAAAAACCGCGATACAGAAACCAGAAGGGCTACTGTACAATTACTTATATTACAAACACGAACAACAAACCGTAGAAACAAACATTTTTGCAACACTGATTCGCTAGCACTAATTAAATAAGAAATATTCAAAATCAAACACGAAGAGTGCTCCATCATGTTTAAGATTTCCAAAAATAAATACGAAACGCTATTAATCTATGCACTCATGTTTAAAAATGCGCAACGCTAATTGTGACGCGACCACTCCAGTACAACCATGTTGCAGGTCGCTGACGAATAACGATCTCTTAGTGACGAATAAACAGCTCTCCTAGCTGTACCAGGTGATCCAGGAGCAAGAACAATCTCCCACGAAACCAGTGGAAGAATTTGGGCATTTTGTAAGCGCAACGCTATATTAAGAAACGCGATCATTCATTATCGCAACACTAACAAGAGAAAAAGTAATTAGAAATCGCGATGAAGTAACGTCGCAACACTAACTCTAAAACCAAATTGAATGAAAATTATTATTAATAACACAAAAGCTACTGTATGAGAAAGAAGCTACTTCGAAAATAAAATAAAGGCAATGATTCTATAATCTAAAAATAACAGAAAGCAAGATAAATTTCACTATGTATAACACTAAGATAACCATAAAAATTAATAATTAAAATTGCAAAAGACAATCGCGGTATCATAATTCGCAACTCTAAAAGCAAACACGATTATTATTTCTTCGTAACACTAACTTAAATCGTAATCAATTTCTTGCAACACTAATAAACGGGAGCGGAATTCGCAACTGTAATTCAACCTGTGATAAATCTTTCGCAACGCCAACAAGAAAAATCGCGATTTGCCCAAAACGATGATAAACGATGATGATGAAGAAAAAAAATACAACTACAAATACTGAAAGAGCATAGTGACAAAGTAGTAACGAGAGTGACTTCCCATGCTCTGGAACCATTTAAATGATCCAGAAGATGAGAAGCCATTTGTTGTGACCCTCTTCGTGAGCAGTTTGCCGGGCCTCTTCGGCTTCTAGCCTCTTCTTTTCTTCGAGCGCAATGCCCGCTGAAACTTACATCTAGCTCGAGTCTTTCTAATCGCAAACCAAAAAATACTTACACAGGCAAACAAAAAATACTACAACTTACACAGGTGAAATAATAATATAAATCGCGAAAGCTGATCCCAATACACATGGACGACCATCGATCACAGTGATCGTTGTCCGTTCGCACGTGCGTGCTCGAGCAATACCTACATAAACGTTCGTTCCGGACCTACTCGCGACCTATCCACGACCGCGACCGCGATACTAAATTCGAAAAATCGAAGAGTAAAACCAGAGGCAAGTGGCATACCAATTTCACTGTCGATTTTTCAAATTAAATTTCCTGAAACAGGTTGGACACGCGAAAAGGGGACACGCGACCAGAGACTGTGCCAACCTGCCCGGCCCTACCTACTTATAATTAAACACATTCACACCAGAAAGTATGCTACCTATCCTATACAGGGCCCCTATATTTAAAAAATGGCAAAACAGACACACCAACACACTCATTCTACGGTTCTCAAACATACCACTCGGGCGCAAACCTAAACTAGAGAGGACGTCCCGGGACGCCTCCGACACCCGAGCTTAACGCACAACTTTCACACTCTAATTTACGTACCA